>NW_004949096.1:1508859-1527804 GCF_000317375.1 Microtus ochrogaster | reverse complement strand
ACGAGAAGCTGTGTAGAAAAGAATAATAAGAGGTCGCTGAGGAAAGTAAGGCCCGGAGGTCTAACTGAGGTAACAGACAATAGTTATGAAAACAAACAGACTAAATAGGTTTGGTGAAATTCCTTCCCTGGGTGATGTGAACTTACAGGGATGATGTTCCTTTCTTCTTGTAAATTTTAACTAGTTTAATAAAGTGGGATTAAAGAGCTTATATGAGAAGGAAATCAACTCAAATTGCCTCCAAGGTGATTACATTACTCTTAGCTAATCAACTCCTGCAATTAGGAGGATCTTCTGTTTTAAAAGGGACCAGCCTCGGCCCCTCCTCTAATCCTCGGAAAAGAAGACACACCTGGCAGAGGTGGGCGGCCTCCACTATTTATCAAAAGGGACAGAAGGCCCTTTTAGCAATTCCATCCCAGCTGTTTAGGGAGGGGCAGCTTCCTCTGTCTCCAGGGCACACGTGGTAAATGAGCTGATTGCAGCAACAACACTATGCACAAGATTGTATGTTGTCTGATAATTACAGGAACAAAAATTACCCATTCTACAAAGCTGCCCCAAAGAGATCTCCTCCAAGTATAGAGACGTAGAACTTCAACCTCTGTCAAAAGGAAATTCTAGGCAATTGCCTGGTGGAGGTGCTGAGATGAGTAAATATATAAGCATCTGTTTAATAGAAACATATTCTGTTTAATACATGCTTATTTTATTCTGGTTTCATGTCATTTAACAGCTGCTCCACATATCCTGAGAAATTCTATTTTTGGTTGAGAATAGCCATTAATTATCTGGAAGGCTTTAAATATACCCTTATAAATACATTCTGATGGGTGTGGTGGTGCATGCCTATCTAAAATCGTAGCACAAGGGAGCTGAGGCAGGAGGATTGCCATGAGACTGAGGCCAGCTTACAATACATTATGACTTCCAGTCCAGCCTAAACCACACCATGAGACTTTGTTTCTCATGAAATACACACATTTGTGTTTCTAATGACTTCTTTGTGTAATTAAAAAAATAACTCCCTGCCCGACTGTCACTTACATACACAGTGTGTGTTTTATACACATACTGACTGACTGGGTGAATTGCTTGGCGTTGCTCATAAGGAGTGGCTTGGATAATATATTTCTGAAAAGGCCTTAAGAGGACCCAATGGTAGTCGGTAGCCATTTGGATAGATTCAAATTTCTGTGCTTGGTTGTGTTTCAGCGTTAGATCTACGCGACTTCAGAAATATAAAAACCAGTATAACTTTAACCCTTTCCTTCCCTGCTCTTGGAGAAGTGTGTAAAGCAGTCTGGAGTTTCTATCCATCCTTTACCCAGTTTTCCTTCTGGGGCAGCTCACAGGAATGTTGTGCCATGCCCAGCATGGTGCCAGGATGATGGCACAGCGCAGTGCCTCCAGCTAAACCACTGACTTTGGCTTCCATCAACTTTTTTTCCATGTGCTTTTTTTTTTCTGTCTTCCAAAACCAAAGCCAGGCTAACAGTGGCATGGTGACAGTAGCTCCTTGGTCTCCCCCATCTATGACAGAATTTTTAGTTTTCTCCTTTTTCTCCTTCATGATCTCAGTATTTTGGTGGAATTAAATCAGTAGAATTCCTCAGTTTGTGTATATTCAGTGCCTTCATGCAATCTAAGCTGGGCTTGAGCTTAAAGGGAGGACAGCACATAGGCCTGTGTGCGTCCTCTCTGCTCATTTGTAGAGGGCCTGTCGGGGTGACAAGGGGCTTCCCGTTCATGGCAGCTTTACCACCTGTTTAGGATGCTGTCTGCCCCGTGGGTTTCTGTTTGTTTGCTTGTTTTTTTTTTCCCCACTGTAAGACTACGCCTTCTTTGGAGAAATAAGTATATTCTGAAACAGTGTTTTCCCTACAACACGCAGCTACACGGGTGGCCCTGGCCTTCACAGCTGCCACCACCCCATCTTCTGACAGTGACGTCCAGCTTCAGTCATTCCTTTTGCACATGGAGCCGGAATTCGCATTCAGTCATTCATATATATATTTATGTCAGTGTAATCTGTCGAATGGTTATACGTTTTATTGATTCTTTGCTCAGATTGTTTCAGCCCTTTCTTGAGGTTGCTTCCTGTGTCCTCTGCTCACTATCTTCCAAATCAGGGTCTTTATTAGCCCGAGCCAGTTGAAGCTGGACTTTTACTCTTTATCCTCCAGTTTCTACCTTTCAAGTCTGAAGTTTGCTCTTTTTTATTTTTAGAGAAATTCCTTCTTTTTTTAGCAAAACCAGCTCTATTTGTGCCGTCCTGTAGTGGCTCCCTCTCTCTAGAAACTGAAGATTTCATCTGTCTACCAGCAAAAGCCTTTGAGCCTAAGCTTAGATTCCCTGTGGCTCACAGAGGAGCTGGCAGGTGGCCCCTCTGGAATATGCTTCCAATGATTGCTTGTTTCTTCTGCACAGGGAGAGGTGAAAACTACTCCCCATGCTCCCTCTCTGTCCTTACTTCGTGTTTGCTGTTAAATCCCTGTTCCTCTTCTTCACTTCATAGGGAGAAGCACTGGTTCTTCTGATCATTCCTAAGCGAAAGCATCAACGAAGAAGCCATCACCAGGCCTGGACTTGCCTTTGTCTATGTGGTAGAGAGTAGAGAAAGCAAATCTCTCAGAGTGTGTTCCCCACCTGTTTCCTGACTTAAATTTGAGAAAGAAGGTGGGAGGGGAGAGGCAGAGAGGGGAACAGAGAAAAATATAGAGCTCAATAAATATAAAAAAAAAGAAAAAATTGAGAAAAAAAGCATAATTCAGAACATATATGCCTTATGAATATCTAGCAAAACAGAAATCCACAGTAAAATCAGTGTGTGCTGTTTAAAACGGCACAGAGCTGAATCAAACCTAACAAGAAAGTAGGGAGAGGTCCTTAGGTTTTACTCTGAGAGCTATTTTAATCTGGTTTGATGTGGCTGGTTTGGTTTTCAGGAACAAGGTTTTGTTATGCAACTCAGAATGTCCTTCGATTTTATCTCAGGCTGTTTTTGGACTTGGTAATCAATGCCTTCCAAATGCTGGGGTTCTAGGTGTATGGTACCAGGCGTGACTACCACCCACGTCTACCCTTAGTTTTTATAACTATCCCCATAAAAATAGTCCCAAGTGTTTATGTTTTACTTTTGCGTTTTAGAATTCTGTATTATGTGTTAGTCACGTGGTTGTCAGTAACACATGTTGATGTTGATATTATGACAAGTATGGCCGTTAGACAGATGTCAGGACAGACAGGCAGAAAGTGGAGTTACTTGTCCAAGCCACAGGTTGATTAGAGGGAACCAGCGTGTGTTCTGCAGCAGCCTAAATGCCTGCATCCCATCCATTACACTGCAGTGGTTTGGGAAGAACCCAAGAACCTAGCTGCTGAAGTAAGGGAGGGGCACTAGCTTAACCTCAACCCTAGACCCCTCCCAGCGTCCTGAGCCTGAGGCTCTAAAGAACAGTCGCAAAGCCCCAGGTTTTAAGTCTGTTCTATTAGTTCTCTGTTTGTGTTTTTCCCCTCCGGAGCGCCTCCAGTTTTTGTGGTAGCATTATCGGATAACCACGTAATTGCGCGCAGGTGGGACCTATTGCTAGCGGACAGGAGCGGAGCCCACTGGTTTTCCAAAGTTTGCGTTTCCCAGGGGACTTCTCAAAGTGTCCATCTCTCTGATGCTTCCAGAATTTAGCAGGCAGGGCCTTTGTTTTCCCCTGTCTGCTACCTAGCAGGCTCTGCCCAAGGAAGGGGATTAGCTCGCAACTGAATAGTTCTTATCAAGACCATCTTTAAATCCGCTGTCTGTCTTTTCAGGAGCTAGGCACCTCCCACAGCTCCAGGTACCCCGCATTCAGAAGAGGATTTGGTTTCATTTATTCCTTTTTAATACAATCCTTCATACACTGGGAATTTCATACAATTATTTTGATCATATTCACCACCCACTCCACTCATGACTCTTCCTACATGTACTCCCCCACCCCCACACCTTCCCAGTTTGGGTTGCCACGTACTCGGGTTTATGGGGCCAGCCCCTGGAGCGTGGTCAACCTTAAGAAAACTGATAGCCCCACAGATAGGGGTGGGGTTTCATGACCTCCTTCCTACCCCGTGTTGATAATCACAGCCACTGTGGGCTTGAGAGAGCAGCCGTCCTGCCATATCCAAAAGACGCTGTTTCACACTAGTTCTTTCTGTCCCTTCTGGGATGGCGCCTGAGCCCTGGGAAAAGGGTTGTTTAGATGTCCCATCCGCGGGGGAGCCTCTTACCGACACTTAATCCTGTGCACTTTGTTCAGCTCTGAGTTCCGGTTTAGACACTCACTTCTCTGATGGGCATGACAGCGGCGCTCCCCCTTGGCAGAGAAGACATGAAGTTGGGAGGCAGATTGAAATGATCTTTGGAACAACAGAGAACAGAAAATTCTCTTAAGGACATAAATATACAGGGGGGTGTGAACACCTGAAGAGTAGTCTTAAATTTTTCATTCTTTTTAGCACCATCAGTGTTTTATTTTGATTGCCATAGCATATATGTGTATATTATTATTATTATTATTATGTGGGGTTTTGCTTTTTACTTTATTATTAAAATTGGAAATAAAGACATCATACACAAAATTAACTGTGTAAAGGGTATTCTTTCTTTATTTTAATATCAACTATTTCTGTATGGTCTCATGATCAATAATTCCTACCAAATCCTTGAAAAATAGAACAAGATTTAAGGAGAGTCAGAATTCAAATAATGAGTGTGTGATGTGGATGTCACCAACATGAGAACCCAATCCTCTGGGTCAACTGACAAGTAAGATACACCTGAGGTCAACTTTGGATTTTAAAATAGATTTTTTGAAAGAGGAAGCTAACCAAAAAATTATTTTGTTTGACCAGATTTGCTTCCTGGCCTCTCGGCCAGCCCTCTGTCTTCTGTGTCAATGGGTCTCCATGGATAATAGCATGTTGGCATGAAGTACGGCTGGAGACCCAGCAGTCACTGTGACTCAGATCCCATGCACAACAGCAGGCCGGTTCTGGCTGTAACATGAGGGCCTGCTTTGCTGGGGTTTCTGTTCTGCCCAGTTTCCACAACCAGCAAGTCCCAAAGAAAATCACACAGAGGTCTCCATAAGCTTATAAACTGGTTGGCCCATTAGCAGTTCTGCTGCGGAAGCATGGTCTTCGGCTGTCCCTAAAGGAGGTGTTTGTGACAGATGAGGAGAAGGAAACCTTAGCAGCTCAAAATGAAAGAAGTGGGACTTCAGAAGAAATACCTTTGGGGTTATAATATAAAATGTTTCGAAGTTTTAATTTCATATACTGATATCTAATCAAGATTATAGTACTTGGCATCGAAACAAAGTTATGTGATAAAATTATTTTAAAATTACTATTTGAATTTATTCAGTCTTCCTTAAATCCCTGTTCTATAATAAGCAGTGTTTAGTATGGGATCATTCTGAGCTATGGTTCGTGGTTTTGCCAGACTTCACACATTAAAGACATATTTATTTTGCCTTGTTTTGAATTTTAGAATTTGAAAGGAAAACACAGGGGACAGTTCTGTTTCTCTCTCTCAGTTACCTAATTTGTAAATCAGGGATAATATTAATAACTAAATTCACATGGTGAATACAAAGGTGACATAACACACCCACACACATAATCATAATAAAAATCGGCACTTTTATAAAAACAAGGGAAAAAGAAGTTCTAGATAAGTAGCTTGGGAAAGCCCCAACAAACAAGAAAAAATATGGGACATGTCCCAGAAAGTGTAAGATATTCACAAAAGAATGCTATTCTTATTAGAGCATTTACAGAATCGTATAGACTACTGTTCTGTTAAATAAATAACCAGATGTTTTGTGTTACTATTAAGCACTCAAATGGCATTTCTGTGGTTAATCTTCATTGCCTCTTCTACAGGATTGGGAAGCAGCTGGATATACAGCTCTGGGAATCTCTTCGAGGGAGTTTCCAGGAGTGACTAAGGAAGGGCTTAACCCTGAATATAGATGGTCTTGGTCTGAAGAAAAAGAACGCTAACTGGGCACCAGCATTTGTCTCTCTCTCCTTCCTGATTGTGGACACGATGTGAACAGCCACATGAACCTGAAGCTGTTCCTTACTGACCATAACGAACTCTATTTCTTCAAAACATCCCTCTAAAGAAACTTGCTTTTGCTGGTTTTTCCTTCCTTGTCAGTATGATAGGTCACATATATACTGTCTTACAGTAGCTGTTTGACTAGCATATGTTAAGTTGGTAAGATGAAAGGCAATTTAGCTGTGTGAGTCTTAGCACAAAGAATAAATTAATGCAGTCATTTAAGGGAGGCAGTAAAACAGGCTACAATTATTGAAACTGAGCTCAATGCCTGAATACACACAGAGAGAAGTTCAGTGTTCTGAGACAGCAAATAAAGAAAGGTTAAGCTATAGCATTTGCAAATTGGATCGATAATAATGTTTTCTGCTTGCAGGTGGAGATATGATTATGCAAAAAAATGGTCAAACCAGAATTTTTTTTTAAATTAAAAGACAACCAAGAATAGACATAATAGAGTCCTGTGCTCTCAGAAAAGATGTAACGAGAAAGATAAATATAGAACATTGCAAATTTCCAAAGTTACAAAGTCACCATCAAAGTGGTCCTGGGTTCTGTATAAGAAAGCAATTGCTCAGTCGTCTGCCTGACCAGAGGAAGCTACAACTTTCTCAGTTACCCCGGTGACACAGGAACATTCATCAGATCGCTGACATTTGCTGAACATCACTGTTCACATGTGAAAAATGGCCAAAACAGGAGTTACTTCAGAAAATTTAAAAATGAGATTAAGTATGAGAACACACAGAAAGTACCTTGTACTGAAATGACACAAAGAAGAGCTTCGAAAATTTTTAGAATTTCTATGAGCTGCTAATTTCAACTCTGATTTTAACTGCTAGAGATAAAAGAGCACATATGTTCTGCTGAGAAACAAAGCATAGTTTACTAGCAACACATTTCTGCTTATGTTTTAAATCATTGAAATGAATCACTGAGAACTCCTTATACTAACACATAAGCTAATCTCCTAGGTGAATTTGTCAAGTATCAATATTCCCCCCTCAAAAAACAAACAAACAAACAAACAAACATAGAAATGATGATTAAACGAGAAAATAGCTTAGCTTGTATCCAGTTCATCCTAGAGGTCACACTATCTCAAAAAAAAAAAGTTATGAGTTAAAAAAACTAAATCTATCATCATGAAATTACAACTTTTCTGGGTATCTTAGAGTTTCTGTTGTGTGAAGAGACACCATGACCATAGAAACTCTTACAAAGGAAACATTTAATTGGGGTGGCTTACAGTTCAGAGGTTCAGTTCATTATCATCATGACAGGACTTGGCGGCATGCAGGCAGGCACTGCGCTGAAGAAGGAGCCCGGGCAACAGGAAGTGAACTGTTTCACTGGGTGTAGCTTGAACACAGGAGAGCTCAAACAAAGCTCATCTCCACAGTGACACATTTCCTCCAACAAAGCCACACCTACTCCAACACGGCCACACCTCTTAATAGTGCCCCTTTCTTTGGGGTCTGTTTTTCAAACCCACCACATTGAGGCTAACATAAAGCGCCATACCCATTCACATGGATATGGCGAAAACACCTCAATTGCGCTCAGCGTAAAGTATTTATAGCATAATATATGTAGTCTGGTGCATTTCGTGGACGTCAAGTTAGCACGGCTAACCAAGGATACTTGATGGGGATGTAAGCATTTTCCTTAGAATATAAACGTTAATGAGCATGGAAGACTTTATACCTGGAGGTGCTATCATGTAGGAGTAACACACTGTAAGTAAATCAATTACATCTCAGATTCACAGGGATTAATACTTGCGTTGTTGGTATTAAGCACTAGTTCATTCAACAGCGTGTATTAAGTTTAGTATTTGTGTTAGACAACGCTTTCAGGTCCTGAGTGCACCCTGCAGAGGTGAAAAAGTCGGGGTATCTTCTTTGCCCTCACATGGCTTATCTTCTCAGGTGGTAGATGAGTGAGATATGACACATAAATAGGCAGAAGATTTTAGAGAGTGGGAAGTACTCTGGGGGATGGCGTGGTGGGGACTACTCCAGAGAGCATCCCACAGCGTGCTAGCTCTCCATGCCAGGGACTGGTCTCAAGCACTGGCTCACTTAACAAGCATTTCCCACGCACCATCTTCATGCCAGCACCGTTCCAAACGCCTGACAAATATCAGCTCATTGAATCCTGAAGGTTGGTGCTGTCATTAATAATTTACGAATGAACAAGTGGAAATAGAGGGTCCTAAGTCACCAGGCTGAGGACATGACACGTGGCTATGAAGAGTTTGGTCCCCAGCCTGTGCCCTAGTGTCTAGAGTCTGTTAACAGCTGATCTCATGGATTATTTGATTTAATCCTCACCCCTGCCATCTGAGGAATCATTTTGCAGACCTGGCCAGAGACCACATTTGTACCTGTGTGGTGTGGCTCTGGTCTTCTCTCAGCCACTCCGTCTTACACCTCCAGACGACATTCATGAGGACTGACTCACTAGGGTACAAGATCACTAAAACAGGAGGACTCTCTGCTTGTCTGCCATATGAAATGGAACTCAGACAAACTAAGCCTCATTCCCACATTGTCACCAAACACCCTGTTCGATTATTTATTTGAAGCAAAGGCCACAGCCATACTCACCTTTCTCAGCAGTAAGCGCATCCTGGTCCGTTTCTAATTCTCCGCACACCTCACTCTTCCCTTAGGCAATGTAAAATAAAATTACAATGACACAAGTTAAGCATTCATAATGGGAAAACCTGAAATTGGAAGCTTTTGAGTGCCAACATGGTGGAAAATTTACGGCTGACTTTAAGTGATGGGTCACAGTCAAAACCTATTTATGCCAAAATATTGATGTCTAAGGTTTATATAAGAACGATAAATGAGCTCTATTTTTGACCTTGGGTCTTTTCTTAAGCAAGCTCATGCACATGCAAACATTCCAAAATCTCCCTTTTCCCAGGTCTGAAGTTCGTAACATTTCTAGCCCCGAGTGTTTCTGATGATGAACACTTGCCAAGCAATGTTATAATATTAAGCATACATAGGAGGAAATAATAGGATGAGACACAAACTCAAGATTCTTAATAAACCTTAGACAAATCATCTAAATTTATTAGACTTTGAATTATTCATCATACTTTGAGAGGTGGTGAACCTACGTGAAGGCTCTGAAAATTGTGTTTATAGAGCAGAAAACACAAAAAGCTGTGAAATATTAATATATATAATTGAAATAGCCCCAACCATAATCCTGTGCTGAACCGCATAGTAAACCTTATCGTCTTAGATCAAGTTTCAGAACAAGCAAGTCCTGTCACGTGTGTCGGGTGTCAAGGTTGTCCTGGAAACGTGCTTCTGAATAATTAAATAAAGGAAAACCTATGCAATTTCTCTTATGAACTGGAAAGTCTTTTATTCCCTCGTGTTTTAACTGCAAAACAAAGAATCTCCAATCCTGCTACAAGGCATAGCTTAAATATCACTAAAACATAAACTCCCATTTCTTTCACCTGATTACAACTGCCTCATTCTGGTGGGCTGAAATATTTGTATTACAACATATAGATATCAAACATATCCACCAAAGCACCTTTTATATGGTAAAGACACTGCCAGGGGCAGTGTCTA
Organism: Microtus ochrogaster; assembly: GCF_000317375.1. NCBI lineage: Eukaryota > Metazoa > Chordata > Mammalia > Rodentia > Cricetidae > Microtus > Microtus ochrogaster. Next base: position 1,518,096 of record NW_004949096.1, on the reverse strand, counting down.
TTTGTGGGGCAACCTCCAGTTCCTCCTGAGAACCCACCCTCTCTCAGGCATAGTCTGTTAGGTAACAATCAATTTCCTCTTAGGTAAAATATTCTATAGTGAAGGGAAGTTCTTTAAAATTCAGGAAGTAAACAACTCAAAAGCTTCAGGAAGACCCTGAAACTGACCAGATGCATTAGGCCTCTTTCCTACCACGGTGTTATATAAGGACTACTAAGAGACACTCTCAGGCCAGTCAAACTGCTTAGAAGTTGAGATCATCTGAGCTGCCTAGCAGAGACATTCTCCTACCTATTGCGCTGTAGGCTGTGACATGGCTCAAAGTTTTTATTTTTCATGAACCATCACCCATGTTTGGATGGCCTTTTGCAATAAAGTTGCCTTTAAGTCATTTCTGTCTCTGTGAGTAACCCCTTACCTATACTCTCATAAGTAACCCAAATAAATTCTTTGACTAACCAAGTTGGACTTCAACTGTTCTTTTATCTGTCAGAGATTTCCTATCTGGAGTGAGTAGATACTTCTTCACATCTCTCTAGGATGGTACACAACACAGTTCCAGTGAAGCCAACTCCATCTCCATTTTCAGCTCCAGGGCTGGAGCCCTACATCCGGCCCTGTGTTAATCGTAATGAGCTCGTTGTTCTTTGGTGGCTGTCTACATGTGTTCTGCAATGTGGTTGGTGTGTTTGTGTGTGTGTGTGTGTGTGTGTGTGTGTGGTGTTGTATATGTGGCTATGCTCTACAAGTGCTAAGTGCTACTTTCTATTCTTTATTTCTTCCTGGTTGCCCAGTATTCTGCAGGCTAAACTAAGAAACTGTCTAAAGCCAGTGAAACAGCCTGATAAGTAGAATCTGAAAAATAAAAAGTTCCCAGAGATGCCTCTCCTAATTCCAGAAACCTGTAAGTATGAGTCTCCCTCTTGACTGTTATGTTGTATGACACGGGTAACTTTAAGCTGAGTACCTGTACTCCCCCAAGTCCCTTTAAAAGCAGAATGGTGACACCCCAGCTGGTGACAATTGCCATGTTAGTGTTACTATTAAGTGTCAGATCTAAAGCAACTACAAACATCTCTGCCTCAAAAGAATCGGAAATCTTACTGAACAGAGGCTGAACATTGGTGTATTATAAAATACCATTCAAAGATGTATTTTTAGTTCTCCTGGGATGTGTGTGATTATACGACCCAATATTTGAGTGTCAGCTTGGCGGTGTGCATGGAATCCAAGCACTCAGAGCAGATTTGAAGCTGAGACCAGCTTGAGCTACCCAGCTAACCCAGGTCTCCCACCGAACCAGAAATTGACAATTTTGTCTAGAGTGACCAGCTGTAAACCTGGGACCCTCTGGCTCTACTTCCCAGCGCACACTCGGGTTATTGGGACATGCCATTGTCCCTGGATTTTATGTGAGCGCTGGGAATCTCAGTCAGGTCCCTGTGTGTGTAGGCATTTCCCACACTGAGTCAGGTTACGGTGTGCGTAGGCATTTCCCACATTGAGCTCTCTCCTCAGTGCCTTTACATGTTCATTGGAAGCTGAAAAATTCAAGAAGATAAAAGCAGTGTTTCCCATTCCATAGTTAAATAATCCACAGAGCAACACTGAATGGAACTGAAAATCAAGACTGCAGGTTGAAAAACAGAAAACAACCAAACTAGCTGGAGGTTTAGGTAACTCCCGTCTGAAAGGAGAATGCAAGTTGATCGTAGACTGCTGACTTGAAAGTCTGTGATAATCTCAGAACTGAAGCAATAGCAGTGCACACCTCAGAGCTTGAATGTCTGACTTTTTAAAAATTTACTTTGTTTCAAGGAAATAGGGAAATCACACTACTTGTTCTCTTAATTTGAATTCACAGAGGGCATATGGGAATTCACTGGAAAAGTTTAGTAAAACTTGCAGCTGGGAAGATATCCCAGCATGAAGATGGGTTTGGATCCCCAGGACCCATGTCAGCAGGGCGTAGAGAGAAGGGTCCTTGAGACTCATGGGCCTGCCACACTATTGAATCAATGAGCTCCAGCTTGGGACAGACCTTGTCCAAAATAATGAAAGAACTAGAGGAGGGCAGCCGACACTGGCCTCTCTGTGCCATGGGTGCCCATGTGATGTGTGTACACACACACGCACCCTCCCCAATGAGACCAATGAAGCCCCAAATAGGCATCCGATTCAACCAATAGCAAAGCATTTGAATGTCTAATCGGGAAACCGATGTATGACCTCACATCTCTAGAATACAGTCTCACAGTCTGAAAATCTCTTGCACAAATCACAAAAGGGCTAAGGCAAACTGCTAACGCTGAGCACCTCTGAACCAGGAAGATGATCCAATGTTGGATCTTACCCCTAGAAATCATAATTAGACACGGTGACATCATGCTGAATTTCTTGAGATTTCTTTAGATCTATATTGTTGGTAAGCGTTTTAGATAAATCAGTCTGTGAGAATTTGAACAGTCTACTTTGCTTCAAAAGCAGATTCTGACGACTACCAAAACTGACCTGTTTATTCATTATCTCTGAAAATTTGTGTTGATGTTTACTGAAGAAAACAGGAGGATAGTTCAAAGCAAATAACATGGTTACAGATTATCATCAACTACATGGTAAACCTCACAAGTGACTTAGTAGGCTAATAAATCATAAGCTGCCGAATGCTCAAGAAAATCATAATATGACTCTTTCAATTTTTAATATGTGGTTTTTACAGTTTGTAATTATATAGACATGATCATCATTTGTCTGATAAGAGAACTTCTCATTACTATTAATTTATCTTTCTGTCAAAAACGAGAGATTATAATAGTTCCTGTAGTTGGTGCATCTCAGATGTGTTGCAGAAAGAACCTTGAGTACAGAAAAAATAAAAACAAAAAAGCATGTCATTTCGTTCAAGCTTCATTTCTTCCTATTTTGTCAGGGGGAAGAAAAGGCCTTTTAAAAATTGACCAATGCAGTATTTCTGGGATTCATATTCTCTTGGACTGACAAATACAATCAACTGAGTACCAAATGCTCACTCTACTCCATGCCAATCACAGCCAGACTTCGTTATAGTAAAGAACGTGGGCTTTATAGGAATTGTAAAAATGTAAACAAGGCTCTAAAACAGTCTCAGGAATTCTACTTTATAAATGAAGTTTTGATTATAATTTAAACAAATCTCTTAGGGTATGATGGTTTTTATTCAGAATGGGCTGTTTTTATTGTGATGGGAACACTGGGTAGTCTTTGGGGACCAGAAACACCTGTTTCTTAGTAAATTGCATTTCCTAATGACTGTAATAACTGTAAGATCTATATTAACTTTCAAATGAGAATATTGTGTTATTTATTTTTTAAATTGTCAGTGGAAAATTCAAAACAAAAAGTAGAGCAGACCTTAGTATTTCCTCCCAAATGTTCTTCCCCATACAGCATGCACTAAGCGTCTATATTAAAAACGCTTTTCAGCATCTTGTTGACTATTACCTATTTTATATTTATTTAAATATGGTATTTGAGTCTTAAATCTTGGGAGAAATGTTATAAATAAAATTTTAAAGCCCAGTAACAACTGCTGCTATTTCGATACATTTCCCTCAAATTACTCATCCATCCGCCTCCCTATCTGTGGGCTTTCATGGGTATATAATCAGGATGACACGAAACATATTTTATAACTCACTCCTTTTGTTAGTGAGACATTAAAGTACATTTTTAATGAAAAATCATCAAAGTACTTTTAAATGTCTGGTCTCTTCAAAGGATGAAGTGCACGCCAGCTTGAGTCATGAAGAGAAATGTCAGGGCAGTCCATGGCAGCTGCTGGCTTCCCTGGGAAGGAAGGGGCTGCTCGTGAGTACAGTAGCGGAGACCTCGCTGCACACCAAGTCACTAGTGGGAAAAGAACAAAGGCCCTTCCGCTGCCACTAACACAGATGTGCCCACAGGCACACTGTCAGAAGCAGTTAAGTTGACAGCTACTCACAGTTCATTATTCTCCTCTCACAGGTCACTGGGTGACAAGCCGGGTCAGCATGCTTTGTCGGCCGCCCCTCTCTTTCTCTATCTTATTCAGTCTAAATACTGGTAAGGGGGTCCTTTAGCCAAACTAATGTAAACAAACACTCCAGGTACTCCAAGATGACAATGACATTTATTTTATTTTGGATTAAACTTGGAATCAAATGTGTATACAATACAAAAGTATTTTGCTAAAGTGTCAGTCGCCAGAGCAAACAAGAAAATATACCCTCCGTAAACTAGTGTCTTGCTTTAAGATAGAATTCCCTTCTTCAAGTGAGAAAAAGATTTTTCCCCATGTTACAGCGGAAAAGTGGATCAACAGTCAGACATCTTCCTGAGATTTGGAAGTATGAATTAATCAAAATGGCTCTGTAGGAGGGAGGACATAATTCTTGGCTATTGTTTTAGATTGTGCGGCACTGATGGGTGGGAGGGCATTTGAGTTTTGCTTAAGAATAAAATTAAAAAGAACAGACCACAGAAAATGGCAATAGTGTAACTTACTTTAAATAAAAGTAGCACACATATTGATATGGAATAAATAAAGGGTGGTAAGGAAAAGTGTTGTCTGGAGACACAGGTTTGTGTTTGAATCCTACCTTGCTATAACAGATATTATAACATGCATCAAAGCTGCACTACGTGGATACTTGGAATTTGTTTCTGTATCTTCATTGATTTTGAAAGTAGTAATATCATCAAGTTATGACCTTCGTTTTTCCCTTCCAAAATTAGTCTACCTTATTCAAAAGTCCCCATTTTGAGATCCCTCCTTGGGCTAATAACGTTGTCTGAAGGCTGGAGAAATGGACGCTGTGACAGGAATGTGAATGATCAAGTTGTCTAAGGTAGATGGTAAGAACAGGATTTAGGTACTGATTGTTCTGCCTTAAATTTCTGAGAAACCTCATTCAACAAGTAAATCTCCTCAGTTTCAGTGTTCCCATCAGTGAAACAGAGACAGTTGCCCTGTCTACCTACTGTATAAGTTATTGGATGATAATACATGAGCCGCCCCTGATACGGTCACAAAACCTCAGCTGGTGTTAGGCTCAGCCCATCCCACCTGCACTAATTTCACACATCGTCTGGCACTGTGGACCAAGCGCCCTTTCTTTTCACTAGCTGACTACTGTGGCTCCCACCTCCCATCCTTCTAGGGAAACAAAGGCAGATTCCTCCACACTTAGCTCTTCCCAGTTTCCCATTTTCACAACGCGGGTAATTTTATATCACTCCTTTATCATCTGCAGTGAGCTTTGATTTAATTGAATTAACATAGAGAAAAGCATTTATGACAATATATACATAATATATATGTTTATATTTAAGTGTTAGCATGTATATATATATCACAACATAACACATTGATTCTCACATTTGGAATATACACAAATCTAACGAGACACTCTAGGACTCAGAGTCACCAACACACTAAATTCTACACCATGTTCTGATTTTCCCCGCAGTTCCTTCCAACACAAGAGAAAGCTGATTGCTGGTAAGTATTGTACTATTTATTCAAGAGGATTACGATAAAAAACACAGGGAGGAAAATTAATTGAAACTGTATCTGCCGAGGTCAACTGTGAGGGGAGGGGACAGAAAGTACTTCAGTGCTTAAGAAACGAAAGCAGCAAGCTCCAAGTGATGGAATGGAGAAAAGGCCTTTGTGCGATTTTTTTATGAAAAGGAAATTACAGACATATTTGCCAGTCAGTTGTAACTGACAAAACCTACAAGTCTAGATATTGGAGTTCCAGAAAGCATACATACTTAAATCCTGAGATTGGAGAGCTGCTCAGCACCTAAGGGCTTGTTTGACTCTCCCAGAGGACTCACGTTCAATTCCCAGTACCCACATTGGGCAACTCACTACTGCCTGCAACTCCAGCTCCAAGGGAGTCAGTGCCTGCCTCTGGTTTCTGTAGGGACTGTATTCATATGCTCACACATACCCACACAGACACACACACACACTTAAAAATAAATCTTTAGAGCTAAATTCTGTATATCAATGTGTTCTACACTGACACACATACATACATATTATACCAAGGTTAAAGCTTAATTAATAAATTACTCATAATAAGAAATTAAATTAAGAACAACCAATAATTAGAACAACATGATCTGATAAAAGTTGTGAATTGGCTATTTCTGGAACATTCCAGTTAAATATTTGGGTCCTGAGTGGACACAGAAAACTCACACTGTGACAATGGATGGGCAGCAACCATTTTTTAATGCTTAAAATTCTTTTGTATCCTTGTTTTCAGAACTGCCATTCAGTCAGTGTTTCTGATTTCCTAGACATTTGAAACTATCTCATTTTCAACAAATTTAACAAATCCAGTATATAGTATATTAGTAGCATGTTTTATGGCTGGGGAGGGTAGGATGTCACTCTTTCTATTACTATCCTATTTTTTCTAACATTCAATTATCAGATAGTATTACCTCAGGAAATTGAAAACAACAGCAGAGTGAAGATGGTCAGTCCCTAAACTTTGGTACCCCTGTACCCTCAAAGGAAAACACTTCCAGCCTGGGGAGGCAGAAAACACGGAAGAGTGGGTAAATCAGCACAAGGGCGGGGATTCGCGTGGAAGAAGAGCAGAAACCCTGTAGGGTGGCGGGAACCCGAGAGCAGAAGCAATCTGCTCTTCCAGAGCCCAGGATAGGAGCTAAGCCCAAGACGATAAAACCCAAATGCTCTGCCAGGAAAGACAAAGAAGACAGGACTGTGTGAGTCGAGGCAGACTAGCCAGTGATCGCTTCCCAGAGCAGCATCAACACATCCCCAAGAACCCTGGTATTGTTTGAGTTCCCTTTCAGAAGAAAACACCAAAGACCCTTCCCAAGGAACTCTCGCCATACTGACACAGGAATGGAGCCAAACTTGCTGCGGGAGAGCGGCCCGGCCATGTCACTGCAGCTCGCACGCATCCCATGGAGGATCATTGAGTCGAGAAACTTGTGAATGTTTAAAAGCTAATCACCAGGGGAGAAATGTCCTGGAACCTGAACTTGATGTGCTCCCTGAATCCCTCACACTGAGGGAGTGTAAGATAGAAAATTGGTAATCTTTGCTAACCTCATCATCCAAATAACAATCAATCAAAGACAGAGCCTCTTGAGATGGGTTGTATAATCTAAGAATGTAAAATAGCCTCCAGTTTTACAAAGTTGTCAAGTGTTCTTTTCCTTTCTACAAATGCCACTTCTGTCTGAACTGCCGAATTAAAGTTAGGGATGTCATCAAACCAAATCATCACGTGCGAGAATGGCGGCACTTCTTTAAGATAGTGCGGATAGACAGTCCTTTCACACCGGGACAGATATAAACTGCAGCTTATGAAGTGATTGTCAACCAGGAAAACAACCATTAGTTTCAGGCGAGAGAGGAGAATACTAAACAGTTTCCACCTTCCGAGCAAAAGTAATTTGGAGTTGTTAGCAAACCATGGATCGCCTATGTGTTTGCCTTCCTCAAAGACCTGTGCGCACTTTCACAACTGGATATATGCTTAGTATTGCCTTTGCTTAATGATGTTATTTAGGTATACTTTAGTGAGATTCTAGGGCTGCAATCCATAATTATCCTCATAAAAATCCTTAAGTGTCCTCATAAATGATTACAGATAACAGTCTTCAACAAAATACACATAAATGTCACCTCTCTTCATCAAATGTGACCCTGAAAGCACCATGATTGAAAGCCAAGAGGCTTTTGAGCTATTTCAACCATCTCCAGGAAATCAGTCTTACATGAAACCGAAGGAAAACGTCGAATGTCATTGAGCAATGAAGCCCCGTTCTGTTGATGCCCTACCTCTGAGCAGGAGCCTTGGGACGTTTGCTTTCCAGTTTCTTCAGCGGCACCACTGCCAGCTGCCCTGTTTCCTCAAGAGAGCCTCGCGGCTCATCGTCAGTATCCGAGGGTTCCGACAGCTGCTCCAGTAAAGGACTGTTGGCAGGTTTTTGAGAACCCTTGTAATGAGACATAGGAATGGTGGAGTTAATTTTCATCAAGTGGAAATGTTTATGACATATGGACTCAAAAGATAACATTGAGAGGCTCCTGGTTCTTTGTGTTTCCCTACAGCACAGGACCGTGTATGTGGTCAGAACAAATGAAGGCTATCCTATATAAAACATAGGGTATCATCACATATTTATATAGATATTTAGCAATAAAATAGCATTGATTTTATATGACTATAAATGTGCCTATGAATATTACAGTATGGAGCTAGAGAGATGGCTCAGCAGTTAAGAACACTGGCAGTGCTTTTCCAGAGGGCCTGGGTTTGGTCTCCAGCACCACATGGCAGCTCGCAACCATTCATACATAACTCCAGTTCCAAGGGATCCATAAACATGAAAGGAAAACACACACACACACACACACAAAAGTAAGCATTATGTGACTTAGATAATTAACAGCATTGTCATGAGAATTTGGGCTTCTTTCCTGAAACCAACAACTAGAATACTTTTTCTCTTTTCAAAACACACTTTAGAAGTCTGTGTCTGTCTTCCCTCTGGCCCTAGAATACTTTTTCTCTTTTCAAAACACACTTTAGAAGTCTGTGTCTGTCTTCCCTCTGCCACACACTGACCTCTTCCTCACTGGGAATGCCATGTTGTTGATGAGCTGTGGTCCAGTCTCTGTGGTGAATATGGTTGTCTGTTTGGCTCACATCCACTGGAGCAGTGAGATCCTCCAGGTAAGTCAGGACAAACTAAGGATAAGCCTGGAAAGAAGGACAAAATTTAAAAATCATGCCAGCTTTGATATTCACAACTGGAAACTGAGGTATATAAATAAGTAGCAAAATAGTTTAGCTAATAAATTTTGTCTTTTGGGTCAAATCACTTTGATTGACAATTTCCTTTTAAACTTATTCAGAGAGAGTTTAGCTAGGGAGATTTTCTTTATCTTGATGCAGCTATGAGGATATCTAGGCCTGGGGAGAATGGCTGTGCTGGCAAAGGACTTGCAAGAATGAGGATCAAATGCTCCCTAAAACCCATGAAAAATTTAAATCCAGGGATGGTGGCAGCTGTACAGGGGTGGCAGCTGGTAAGAAGCTAGTCCCAGGCCTATGGTTCTTGCTGTTCTCCAGGCCAGTGAGAAAATTTATTTCAAAAAAACAAGGTGAGTAGCTCCTGGGGATTAACATCAAATGTTGCCCTCTGCCCTCTACACATATG
>NW_004949096.1:1506219-1508344 GCF_000317375.1 Microtus ochrogaster | reverse complement strand
CCCCAAAACTTACATATCAGTAACTACAATTTCCATTTCTAGTCTCAAACTATGACTGTGAACATGTATGTACATATGTAAAATAAGCAGTTGCTGTAGGGCTTGGCAGTCCTCAATTCTGTTCAACGAACAAACAAGGGGCTACATAGTGGGAATGCAACAGCCGTGTGAAGTGGAGACAGTCTGTACCTGTCAGACACAGACTGAGAGCCATAGTCTCGGAGCACAGGGTGAAAAGGAAAAGGCAACACATATACTGAAGAGCCATGATTGATTTTAGCTAGCAACCACAGCAGAAAGCATTTTGGAGATATATATATATATATACAGCCTACAGGGCACACAATAAGAATGAGCAGCTGAACCAGCCGCACATGGTGTGCCCCGCTAATTCTCACTTGGGATCATCTGCCATCTGTTTATCGGGCTTCCTGTGAACACCACCACTGGCCAAGTGTGTTGTGTGGAGTGGCAGGCTGTGTCTCTCCACCCGGCTAGCTTTACCCAAAATAATTACACGGAAAGTGCATTCTTTTAAACACTGCTTGGTCCATTAGCTCTAGCCTCTTACTGGCTAGCTCTCACATCTAGATTAACCCATTTCTAATAATCAGTGTACCACCACAAGGTGGTAGTTTACTGGTAAGATCCTAACCTACGTCTGCCTCAGAGAGAAGAATCATGGCAACTGACTGACTTGGCTTCTTTCTCCCAGCATTCTGTTCTGCCTACTCCACCTATCTAAGCTGCTGCCCTATCAAAAGGGCCAAGGCAGTTTTGTTATTAACCAATGACCTTCCTCCATCACAAGTGTGCTTGGACACAAGCTCTCTTCATCAGGGAAGAAGGATGCATCCCAGATAGAGGTTATATACTTGCAGAACAAGACTTAGGGAGTGCGGCCCTTGCACCCACCTGCACCTTATTTTCCGTGCATTGTCTGCGCACCTCTCTCCCTGTACATTTTGCTTTAAGCTGATGGAGGAAACTGTAGTCTGAACATTTTAGTTTGGTTTGTACATCTTTGTTGTTCTATGAACCCTAGGAGAGCTTGCCTTTCAGTAGGCCTCTAAGATACCACTGTGTCAAATGACTCTCCCATGTGACCATAGGTTCAGATCTTCATCCTTGCAACAGTCTTTGAAATAGCTGCTATTATTGTGCCAGTATTAAAGATGACATGCTCGGTGTCATCCAGTTTACTTACTAATCTAGGAAGCGCAGGTGTGCTCTTTCATTATTATACAAGGGTCTTGTTCCATTTTGTAAAGTGTAAAACTAAAGTTATACCAAAAGAAAAAAAATACCAAGAGGAGTTCAGTGAGTAACGAATGGCAGTGAGTGCCTTACACTGTCCTAGAACAAATTGATACTGAGTGACTTTAACCTTAAACTTTGCTAGAGAGTGAATGAGTAGAGGCTGGAGAGATAGCCCAGAGGTTAAACCAATAAGTTGAAAAAGAAAGAGATACAAAAAAAAATGAAGAGAAAAAGATGCCAATTAAAAGGACAGTGAACAGAATTTCTGCTGGATAAGTCAACAACTATGACAATGTTAAGGGTCTATGCGCTCTGAGTTAACCTGTTCATTGCAGCAGCGTTGTTCATATCTGCTTAAATGTGGCTGTTTAGCAAAATTTTAAAAGTAGCCTGAATATGGATATAAATATAAAAAAGAAGGTCATTCTATGCAATCAGGAAGAAAATTACGATCATGAAGTCATGATGTGCTACGTCTTATCAAATTAACTAGTAATTCTGTGATATCAGTGCTGGTATAAATATTTGAATCCTATGATTGAGAGGTGCTCTTGTTTCTTGTTTGTTAGACACTACCCTGGAGTCCAGGTTAGCCTCACTCCTGCTGTGCAGCTGAGCCTGGCCTTACATTCTTCATCTTCTTATCTCTGCTGCAAAGGCTGAAATTGCAAGTGTGTCCATCACATGCCATCTACTTGTATTTTTATCTGTATTTTATTCGATTCTAAATTGCTGGAGGATTTTCTTCAAGAGTAGCATATGCTGTTTTTTATTTATTTATTATGTATACATATTCTGTCTGTGTGTATCTCTGCAGGCCAGAAGAGGGCACCAGACCTCATTACAGATGGTTGTGAGCCACCAT
>NW_004949096.1:1498039-1505739 GCF_000317375.1 Microtus ochrogaster | reverse complement strand
TTTTTTTTTTTACAAAAACAGTTAATTTCTGTAGCCCACGTTCTCACAGTCTTGGAAATACACTCTTAAATCTCCAAATTCACCTAAAACATTAGCAAGAAAGCTTAAGATTTAAAAGTTTTTAGATGTTATTTTAAGATTTATATTACACCTATTGTATTATGTTGGTTTTTTTTTTATTACACAAGCTCTTACTGTGTTACACATGATCACAACACCAGCTAAGGAGAGCATGTTGAGCAACAGAGGAGATTGTTCTTTGTTGGCTCCACAGGAAAATATCACAGTCACAAGAGACTGCAGTGCTTTCAGTGTGAGGGACAAAGAAAACCAGAAGGACAAAATTACGGAGCCAATCGTCCATGTTTAGACCTAGTTCTCATCCTGACCTCTTCCTATACATATGTTTCTGTGGTACAATGTAAATACACCGAAGTGATACCGTTCTCTTACCTCATATGTACCAACTCATGCCACGGGCAGCTTCATTCCCATCATAAATTACCCTGCAGATCTATGACGTAACTGCCAGCACTCCTAATGACAACCATAGTGTTGTACAGTCTAGTACTCGGTGTCGGTGTCAGCTCTCACTATTCTAAACAACGCTACAATGAACATCCTTCAGGGTACGTCAGTGTCTGAATTAAAGGAATGTGGGGATTTTTAGAAAATAATTTTTATTATGTTACGAAACATATCCTCAGAAATAGTGTACCGTTTGTATTCCTATCTTTGTATAGTCCCTTTCCTCATTTGCCAGTGTAGGTCTCTGCGACCTAAAGAATTTGGCAATAGCGGTAAATGACCTTATCAGAGACACCAACGCTGCTCTTTTCCCCTTGCTTCTTCTTCTCTTGTCCAGCAGTTCAGACATTATGGGTGGCACCGTAAGGGAGGTCGCACTATGACGGATTAACACCGGCACCGTAAGGGAGGTCGCACTATGACGGATTAACACCTCTGGGCAGTAGAAGTTGACTTTCCAATCTGGATTAAGTCACAGACGTCTGAAGCTCTTGGTTGACATATTGGCCCCATTCTCTTGAGAAAATCTGGGTTAAAACTGCCATCTGAAGGGCTGGAGAGATGCATCAGTGAGTAAGAGCACTGGCTGTGTTTCCTGAGGACCCAGGTTTGATTCTCAGCACCCACAAGGTGGATCACAACCATCAATAACACCCGTCCCAACACCCTCTTCTGGCTTCCATGGACACTTGACAAACCTGATATGCCCCAGACATACATTCAGGCAATATACTTTGATGATGATAATGATGATGATGATGATAATGATGATGACAACAAGTACAGTGAAGCCACTTTGGGTTCTCAGCCCATGAAACCACAGATGTTTGCTGTTGAAGTTTCTGCTCTTCGGGGTAAGTTATTAGCAGTAGAAAATGACTGCTAATCAGAGGTGAGCAAGCGTGTGCCCCATACCTTCATTGCCAACTGCGCTCTAACGGGAGGAATACCCACCGAATTGTCTGACAGTTGTTGACTCTTTACTGAGACCAGGTGCTTTATTTGGCTTGGCTCTTTTAATTTTTCTTCTGACGTGTTTTGTTTTCACGCCTCTTGCTCTTTTTATCTGTCAAAGGGTTTAAAACTTTCCTGCTGAAATGTCAGACTTACTCTATATTAATATATTATCTCAGTCTCTGATGCTGATGTTACAAAGGTTATCCCATATTTTCTTTTTTTTTTATTATTGAGAAAAGGAAAAAAAACAAGTTTCCGCCTCCTCCCAGCCTCCCATTTCCCTCCCCCTCCTCCCACCCTTCTCCCCCTCCTCCCACCCTTCTCCCCCTCCCTCTCCAGTCCAAAGAGCAGTCAGGGTGTCCTGCCCCATATTTTCTTATTTACTATTTACTCTTGCTGTTTCGTTTTGTTGCGGTGGGGTCTCTCTGTGTAGCCCTAGCTGCCCTGGAACTCTCTATGCAGACTAGGCTGGCCTTGAACTTAAGGAGGTCCACCTGTCTCTCTCCAGAGTACTCATATTAAAGGCATTAGCCACCTTACCCAGCTTCCTTATTTACTTTTCACTTAAGCTACTAATAGCTTGGGAGCTTTTAATTTCATACTCAACTGCAGTCTTCTTTATACAGATTCTGTCTTTATGTCTATGCTTCTAGAATCTCCTCCTTATCACAACATTGAGTTAGATGCCTCAATGTACATTTTCTATGCATGTTCAAAATTAAATATCTAACTTAGCTGTAGTTGAACAAATATCGGTGAAATGTGATCTTATTACTTTTTTGCAAGCGAGAAAAGAAATAGTTTTTTTTTGCAGAGAGAAAACAGTTACACAAGTAAAAGCATCTAAGTAAATGCAATAAATGTATTGAAAATTTCCATTTATCATTATTAGCTGCAAATTACCAACTAGCTGTTCTAAGCCAGGATCTGTGCCAAATGCACACAATGGTCACAATGCTAGCATTAATATCTCCACTTTGCAGATGAAGAATGTGAAGCTCAGAAAGGTTAGGTGATTTGCCTAAGGCCACACAGCTAATGCGTGTTGGAGCCAAGATACGTTTATAATATCCTATAGCAGCAATTCCATCCCTAAAAAAACACATGAGCACAATTCATGATCCAGCTGCAAATAATTACCAAATTATCCTCCATTTTATCTTTAAATATATGGAAATAACCAAGATGTGACAAAATGGGGAGCTAGCTGAAATTTCAAATGTTTCCAAGACTGAAATGCTTTATTAATAGTTTTTCTCTGTAAATTTATAACAATTAGAGAAAAATCAGTGACTGTGTTTGTGAACAAAGTTTATAATCCAAGCCTACTTAAAACAAACTTGTGTTTTAAGTAGGAAAGCATGTATCATCTGCTTGTGGGGATAATCTCCTGTGGGGACCAGGTACAAACGCCCCCAGGACAGAAGCTGCACCCTGGGCAGAGGTGGGGCGGTACTTGAGCAGTGTTAGAAGGACTTCCATCGCAGGGACAACACAGGAAACAACCTGAGGAAAGAATAAGAATATATTTAGGGAGCCGAGCGGTGGAGGCGCACGCCTTTAATCCCAGCACTCGGGAGGCAGAGGCAGGCGGATCTCTGTGAGTTCGAGGCCAGCCTGGTCTACAAGAGCTAGTTCCAGGACAGGAACCAAAAGCTAACGAGAAACCCTGTCTCGAAAATCCAAAAAAAAAAAAAAAAAGAATATATTTAGGATCTCCGTTTCAGTGCATGTTCATGTTCGTTTTGCTCCACGTCTCCGGGCCTGTGGTGAGGCAGACAGTGGTGATTGAAGGGCAGAAGAGAGCAAAGCTATTCATTTGTGGCAGTCAGGAAGGCGCACGGATGCGAGGAGGGATAGGCCTGCGTCATGCACACCTTGCCAGGAAAGCATGGTGCATCCGGCCCTGGCCCCTCCCCACCACACTTCTACCACTGCCTACTAGTGTGTCTGATTTTATTCATCAGTGAATGTAGTTAGAGCCCGAGTGTTCTAATCACCTCTCAATGGTCCATCGAGTTGGGTGTACGCCATTGGTACATGAACCTTTGGGGAACATTCATACAAGCACATGGATCAGAGGGAAAAGCTGAAGGAGACCCTGGAACTTGGTTCTGTTCCTTATCTGTTGGTATGGGAAGCGAGACCCACTAATAGGTATATTTAAAGGTATTAAGCAATCAGGGAACCACTAAATAATATAAATAATATTAAGAGTGTTAAAAAATATGGAAATCTATAAGTGTCCTCAAATGTATTCTTTAATTTTATTTTTAATTCTGTGTGTGTGTGTGTGTGTGTGTGTGTGTGTGCACAAGAGTGCTGGTGCTCGTGTATAGCAGAAGTTCTAGGTCTGTCTGGAGCTGGAATTAAAGGTGTCTGTCATAAGGGTGCCGGGGAGTGACCCTAGGTCCTCTGCAAGACCAGCACATGCTCCTTACTGCTGAGCCATCTTTCCAGCCCTAAAACCATATTTTAAAAAGTGGTTTAACTGGAATTCCCCCACATGGGGGATAATGCTCCTAAAAATCTTAGACTGTCAAATAACCCAGACACAGGCATGGGGTGTCTCTCTTCAAGTTGTTGGTCAGGGGTTGCCAAGAGACCCTCAGACAACAGAGACTCTCACAATTGTACTTGGTTGCCCAACAGAACTTGAGGGTAAAACACCGTCACTAAAGACAACACATTCTTTAGTCCAAAAACCAAGCAGGCACCAAACTCATCTTATTTCAAAGTGCAAGGGAACAAACTCCGAAGTTCTCAGCTAATAAATTATGAAAAATTAATTTTCATTTTGAAAAAAATGTGTTTTTTTAAATTAAACACAAGATCCAGGGCAACCATTGAGTTAAATTAAATTAAAAGTTTAGTTTAACTAAATTAACTTAAAAACCTTCGATTTCAAAGCAAAAAGCAATATCATTTGTGCAGACAAAGAATCTCTTCCAAAAGCAGTTTATGTTACATGCACCCAAAAACAACTTTTCTTAGAAACGAAAGGCTCTACCTCAGAATGAATACAGCCATCTGTTCCGAACGTCCTCTTCTGGGACTCATCTCCTTCGCGTCTGCAAATGAAAACAGAATTTACAAACTGCTCTTGCTTTTGCTCCACATAGAAATACTACTGGGATTTATTGAAATGGTCACTTTTTTTCATATAATTTGGTAATAGAACTGTCTCACCCTACTACTGCAGTGTTGTGGTACCCAAAGCACTGTGGTATGGTGTGTGTGTGTGTGTGTGTGTGTGTGTGTGTGTGTGAGAGAGAGAGAGATGTGGTGTGCATGTGTGTGAGATATGGTGTGTATGTATGATGTGGTGTGTGTGTGTGTGTGTGTGCATACGTGTGCAATGTGTGTATTTTCAACAACAACATTGACTAGGAGTTTTAAAGATTAAATATAGTCAGCAAAGTATTATAGAGGCTGACACTGCGACCCATGTCCACAATCCCCGGGGCAGGAAGGCTGGATGCTTAAGAACTCAATAAAGAAGGAGAAAGGGGTGAGGGGAGTGACAGTATTGGGAGGCCTTGATGGTTGGAGGTGGCAGTCTACTATGGCTTGGCAGCTCTCTCCAAGCTTGGCAACATGGACAAGGCCCACACTACTCCCTCATATCGCCTCCCTGGTGGAAGATACACTGTTCTCTACCTGATCTTTTTGGAGGCTGTCTCTAGGCCTGGATGCCTGACTTATCTCTAATATGACCCTGGATCCAGTTCCCTGCAGAAACCTTCCCCCTGCTGCCCACATGTGGTAATTAGACATTGTGCTAGGAACTTCACAATAGGACTGCGCTTCCACAGAAGAAATGGAAACTTGTACTGGGAGCCTTATGATAAGAGAGCATGCTGCTTAACGCAAGTTAGGTGGTTCCCAGGGTACCATTCCCAGCCCTATATATTCCCTATACTCTGGAATACAGTTGAGGTGATTCACTGAAGGTGCTGCTCCCGAGGCCTAGCTCTGTTGTGCTCACTGGTATTGCAAAGCTCTCTGTTGTCACTTCTGCCCCTTGTCCACATAGTCTGGTGGCCAACAGGCCAAGATGAAAAAGAAAACATCCTCACAGGAAGAAAAGAAGGAAAGAAAGAAAGGAGGGAGGGAGGGAGGGAGGTACCTCTGACTACCTGCTGCCTTTGTGTACCGTTTATATAAACGAGGGAGGGAGGAAGGGAGGGAAAGAAGGAGGAAGGGAGGAATGAAAGGAAGAGAATTAAAAATGTAGGAATTTCTACCCCTCCCCAGAAAATAAACCTTCCTGAGAGGAAAGAAGAATGGCTTGGCTGTGTTTAAAGATGAAGACGCTGGTGAAGAAAACAGTATCATGAGAGACACTATCCAGGAGCCTCAGGCAGCTTCTCTGAGATGGCTGGGGAATTTTGTTAAGGTACATCATATATTCTGAACTAAATCTGAACAAGAAAAAAAAACCTGAAGTGTAATGAAGCTAATCGTGCCTAATTAACTAATCATGTATTCATTAATATTAAGAAACTTTACAACAGTAAGACAAAATGAATTCAATTAAGTGTAACAGGATGTTAAACAGGACTTCTGCTGCCTCTGAGTTTTGACAGCACCACCAGAGGTTGAGAATATGAGGGATCCGGAGCTACTTGTGTTTGAAAGTTCATTCTAAAGCAAAATCAGTTTAGTGCAGAAGTCCTCCAGCCCCAGCGAAGAGCACAGAAGCCAGAAGTGAAGAGTGCTTGCCAGCAATGTGCGTTTCCAGGCCCTGTTCTCCAAGGTTTGGTGCTCAAGGTCCTGACTCTGAATCCCAGAAAACTGCATCCACATGGAGTCTATCCCGTTTAGGTAGAAGAATTCCGGGAATTCTAGAGGAACTTGGTCTCTGGGGCAGACTTTGGAAACACTGAACTGGAATGATGCCAGAAGTAAGGAAAGAAGACACAGTGTTTACAATTGTGAAAGAATACAAAATATATTGTTTCTGCCTCAGGCTTTGGATGCAGAATTCCTTAAATGTCTCAGAACCTCCTCAGTGCCTGAACAGCTTTGGTTCTGATGAAGCCGGTCTTGCTGGGTTCTGGGATGACTGTGTGTCACCAGTTTAGAAACATTGAGTCATGATGCAAGTTTAGAATTTTCTCTTCAGCCCCAACTTCTGGGAAGGGAAAGACAATACTGGAAATCATGTTCCCAATCAAACATGCTTCCATGATTTGGGGGGGTTTGTGGGCATTACCCGTGAGTCCGGAGGTCATATACAGGGTTCCACACCAGCCGTTGTTCAGGTACCTCTGACCACCTGCTGCCTTTGTGTATCGTTCATATAAACGAGCAAACGTCAAGTGTTTCCACAAATTCTGGAAGCCAGTTTCACAATTACTGGATCTGGACTCCTGGTACCTAAAGTTGGTAGTGAGACCTTACCCTGTGGAAGCTACAGTAACAGTCACTACGACAATTCCAGGTCAGCGTGCAATCGGAACGGCATGGCTTCACGGCCAGCTGGTGTCTGTGGAACACTGGAAAACTGTTCATGTTGAAAAGAATCCTCACATATCAGGAGGGATGTCTATACAGCCAAGAAATAGTTGGCTTTCCGATACAAAGATATCGTAAAAGGCGGACTGAGGTGGAAACCACAGCTACAGAGCAGGGCTTGGAGAGGCTGGTCACAGGTTTGTTCTAGAAAAGCGGGTTGAACCGAGGAAAGTTGAGACTACTAGAGAGAAGGGCTGTTTCCGTTTCTTCAGTATTGAGGGGCTAGGGACTGAGCTAGGGATCTTCATCCACGCCAGACAAGTGTCCTAGCAGACCAAGCTGTGTCCCAGCCCTATAAAATGAAATTAAGTGGACAAGAGGGGGCACAAATGGGAGAAAACATAAAGCATCTTAATGCCTACATAAAGATGTTAACGAACTCATTTGCAAGGCAGATTCTCCCTGAACAAGAATTCTAGTTTTAAGCATAAAGCTAACTTAACTGCTGCTCAGCTTAGCCTCGGGTAGGTGATGGACATGCTGAGGGGCACTGTTAGTCTAGAGATGCCTGGGAAATAACTCATTAAAGGTTAGTAAGGCAAGCAAGAAGTTTTCTTATTTGAGTCTGATTTATGAGGGCCTAAAACTAAAATTACCATCATGATATTAATAGTGTAGCCTCCAGACAGTACACACTGGACACTTGACTAGAGCAGAGGAGGAGCTATCCTCTCCCACAGACTGGACACTTGACT
>NW_004949096.1:1483954-1497614 GCF_000317375.1 Microtus ochrogaster | reverse complement strand
GAGCAGAGGAGGAGCTATCCTCTCCCACAGACTGGACACTTGACTAGAGCAGAGGAGGAGCTATCCTCTCCCTCCTCCCTTCATGGACAATACAGTGAGACACAGAAAAGTGAAACAGGCTGTGCAGAATGACGGCGATGGCGGTGCGCCATGGTCCTAGCCCAGTGTCTGATTTCCAGCACAGCTGTCTCAGTTCCATTAGAAGCCTGTAACACTGGCCATTTTCACATCGCTTGAGGCTGAATAATAATGCCCACATTGGAGCATTATTGGTTATAATCTGAATAAAATCTCATTGACTTAACACACATTAATACATGTATAAATACTTTAATACAATCATGTTAAGATGCTCACCAAATAGTTCCATGCTAGAATTTTCTCCTCAATATCGACAATGCTCATATTTTAACAAATAAATAATTATTTAAAAAGTAATATTGTTGGTTAAAGATTATCAATTTAGAGGTTAGAAATGTTTTCTTAATTTTTATTTTGAACTTCACTACTAAAAAAGAGACATTGCAAAAAGAAAAAAATCACACACTCAAATTAACCAGACTACAAAACTGTACAATTCACTCAACTTCTATACTGCAAGAGTAAACATTTTGTTTTTATTTATTTTGTTGGTTATTTATTTCTGTTATTTTGAGACAGGGTTTCTCTGCGTTGTCCTGACTGTCCTGGAACTTGCTCTGTAGACCAAACTGGCCTGGAACTCAGAGATCTGCCTGTCTCTGCCTCCCAAGTGCTGGGATTAAAGGAGTGTGGCACCACTGCCTGACAAGAGTAACCATTTTAAAAAGATATGTATGTATGTACATACATTATACATGTGTTTTAAGTAAAATTATAGAATAACATTTCTCCCTATGGTTTTTGCAGATATCCTTAGTGTTGTTTATCTCTCGGTCCACCTTCTACCTCTGTGTTACCCAACCTACTGCCCCCCAGTAGAGCTAGAGACAATCGATGGCTGCTGAGGGAGGGAGGTTATCCAGCCCCGTGGTCAGTACTAGGCATATGTACATGTGATCAACTCTAAATAGACTCCGTAGTTGTATACGGATATATGTATGTAGGTGTGTAACAACAGTTATAGGAGAAGAGGCCATAAATTTGAGAAGGACTCAGAAAGCATAGGAGAAGTTGAAGTGGGGGAAAAGGAAATGGTGTAAATATAATTCTCATGCATGAACTGTTGTGGGAGCTGCGGGCTGCATTCCTGCCGCCCCAGCTCCCGGCTGCCTGGCTAGCTTATGCCCCAAAATAACAACACACAGACTGTATTCATTTAAACCCTGCCTGGCCCATTTCTATTAATGTGTGTAGCACCGAGGTGCGCTTACCGGGAAGATTCTAGCCTACGTCCATCCTGGGTCAGAGCTTCATCGCGTCTGCCCTGGGGAACAGCTGCATGGCGTCTCAGCTCACTTCCCTTCTTCCCAGCATTCTGTTCTGTTTAACTTCACCCGCCTATTTTTTAACCTATCAGGGCCAAGCAGTTTCTTTATTTTTTAACCAATGACCTTCCTCCATCAATGAACTACTTTAAAAAATAAAACATCCAAATCAAATTTAATATAACAGTTGCTGTATTGCTTTGATGGGAATATGCTATATTGCAATCAATTTTAGATCATGTTTATAATGAGTCAGAACTCTGTGCAGTTTTATTGTTACAGGCCATCCTTCCCATTGCATAAATTATTGTGAACATATTTAACATCAAAGTACTTCACCTGTGGTCAGTAATTAGAATTCCAATACTAACTATCAAAACCTATAAAATTTAAAGTTTTACCTGGAATAAATTGTGGTTTTAATTTTGGCTTTTTAAGTCATTGCATTTTTCCAAGAATAGTAAATGTGTTAGGAAAGATACCCACAGTCAGACAACTATAGGAACAGAATCTACATGTGTGTTCAGAGATAATCCTACTACTAGGTACAGGACAGGAGACCAAGTTCCCTTCTGACAAGTAGATACATACATAACATATCCTAAAACTCATAACAAAGTCATTGTGGAAAGGGGTTTCAAATTATTTTTTTGACTGTTTAGAGGATTTGGAAGATCATCTTGGTGTCAGACTGCAGGACACACCTGGATGAGCAATTGAGGAACAATGCTAAAAGGGATGCCTGTGTCCCCATTTCTCTCATTTTTGTCACTACTTCGGCTAGGTTTGAGCACACATTTTTTTCTATTAGTAGAAACATGTAACTTTATATCATCAATAAGACTTGAGAGTTTGCTAATAGCTTTCCTCTGGGGAGCCTCGAATTGATATATAATACCTTTAAATTTTATCAAAGTCATTAAAAAAACAAAACTGACATGTAGTGCCACAACGATAAGAGAGACGATATCATTCTCATGTGTAACAACTTACTCACAAAGCAAAAATCTTATGCATAAAATTGCATTTTATTTTTCAAAAAAAATTGTGTATTTTTTAAAAGTCAAATTTAGAGGGTTAGAGAGATGACTTCATGGTTAAGAGTGGAGGACCCCACATTCGGTTCCCAGAATTCACTGTGACAGCTCGCACTTGCCTTATCATTCAGTGTCAGAGAATCCAACACCCTCTTCCAGGCTCTCCGCTTGCATGAACACACACATACATACACATAACTAAAACTAAAATAACTTATTTTTAAAGTTAAATTTAGATCCAACATGCAATGATGCATGTTGATGATATTAGACTAAATTATAGAACAATATGATGGACTTACTTTCTTGGTCAATAAATATCAAGCTCAAAAGATTTTCTAGCATAAACAGAGGCAATAATAGCACAAAAAACCCATCAATATTGAGAAAGGGGAATAAATGGAGGCGATGTTCTCTGTCCTCAAGACAGTAAATACATTATGAATATAGTATGATATAACATACCATGAATGTAACAGAAGCTGAACTGATGTTAAAACGCCTTAGTTCTAGCCCGTGGTCTGATCTTCAGGAGGTCACTAGGCTCTAAGGCATCTAGAAGTGAGATTTATCGTAATGACATCGATATTATCAGCACATCTCTACCACTACTGAGAAGGGAGGATTAGGAGTAGCAGCTTTTCAGAGTCTTTTCGTTTCTGAAGGAATGTGACTCCCGAGATTACTTCATTTCAGGTTCTCATATTATGGGGGATGCTCAGGACTATGCTTTGGGAAGTCTGTCAATCATCACTCCACTGATTACTGATGCATAGGTGTCTATTAAGTGGCATGGCATTAATTGGATAGATATAGAATTAGCAGTCTTTCAGCTATTTGTGCATCTGCTGAAATAGTCTGCTTATCAGATTGTAGAGGCAAGAAAGTAGGTAGCCCATGGCCGCAGTTCAGGAGAAAGTTCCATCATTTTATTTCCTAGTTGACAATAAGGAGGGAGGACTATTGTCTTGCTTCCTGTTCATTTTTCGAGCCTCAGCTGACTCTGGTGTCTCCCTGTGCTACCCAGGGTAAATGCAAACTCCATACAGAGAACAAAGAACGGCAGTTTCCCCTCCATCATTAACACAGCAAAAGACTCAAGCAATCCACATGCTATGAAATCACACGTGGGCAATTTTCTGTCTTTTACTGGCTTTATGATGGAGTTACTGGTAAGGTTGATGCCATAGTCTATAGCCACATAGCTATACTCTTGGTTGAGTTCAGAGATGTCCTTACACCAGTGTGTGTTAACCTGTCTGGGTAATATTGGCCATCAATGCAAATCCAGCAAGACTTAAGTCATTTTTTTTAAAAAGCAGATGCATGCATATAGCTACAACTGAAATAGCAATGCCAAGTAAGGAAAGCAACGAAGATGGTTTCCTACTGGGTAGCAACCCATGAGAGTCTGAAGTCTTCCTCACAGATCCTTTAGACCTACAAGGTGGGGCATTGAGCCCATTTATTCTGACTCTGAAGGCCACAGACAAAGTACACAACAGAAACTCTTCAACATCCCACGCATCATCCCCTGACTCTATAGACAAGGACAGTGAGTTCAAAAGCCTTTGAGACACAGATGGGTACCAGAAATGCAGGGAACAGGCTGAAGCCCGTGTGAGGACACCGCTTCAGGAAATGGCTGGGAGTACCAGCAAACAGATGTGTCTACGGGTAACCGGGACCGCTCAGCTCATGCCTGGTTAGTGTAATGACAAAACATAAGTCTGATGCTACTGATGGCTTTGAGAAAATCTAGAAAGGTATTTTAACACTGAAATATCTTTCTCATATAGCCTCAAGAATGAAGTCGCATCCATTTTCAATAAAAGTCTGAGATGCAGTTTTGGATCCATTTACCGAAAGGTGTTCTAAATGCCTGTTGGAATTAAGCGTCTTTTCATGGTGTTAAGATTGCACGGGTCACTTGGTAATGACATTGTCTGCCTTTCATCCACTGGTGGTCAGATAAACACAATAGAAAAAAAAGTATCTTAAGAGAAAAAAATGCGTGGAGAGCTGCTATTGTGAATATGAACAAGATGGACTGACAGCCCATGAGCCACAGTTAAACTAACGAGGTAGGATATGTTTACCACACTCTTTGTGAGTCGTCAGGCTGCTGCTCTCAGCACTAGTTCAATTATTCTGAGTTTACAAAAGGCTGTGTCCTGACTCCTCTTTGTTGAAATCATATTAGATTACACAGCAGCAGAAGAAAAAAATTTCATCACATGAAATTTCTTATTCATAGTGATATGTGAGTACCTCAAAATACAAATCATATAAGTACATTAGATGCTTAGGCCAAGATGTATTTGAAAGTACATATGCCCAGAAATAAGGTACCTTTCAAACATCTTGGGCCTATTAATATTACAAAGCAAACAAACAAAAAAAACACACCTTCAAGTTTTCCAAATGTTCTGCTATTTCAACTCTGCCTTGAAATAGATTGTTCCCTTGCTCCTGACTTAACCTCCAAGCTGAGTTGGCACAAAGGCAAATAAGGCTCATTTGTGCATAAGAATCGTCCTTCCTCCCAACTGTTCCGCTTTCCTCCCTCCTCCCCTCTGTAATGGTTTAAGTAAAAGGCTGCAGGTCCCCAAGTGGTGGCAGTAGGCAGCAGGCCATGAGATCATGCTGCAGGTCCCTGAGCAGTGGCAGACAGCAGGCAGTGGGTCATGGAAGGCCACAACAGTAACCGGGTCCCAGGCAGGGAGCTGGGTGGCAGGTGAGAGACCGAGATGGATAGGCACACCATGCAGAGTGAAGTTGGATATTTATTTAGTGGGTTATGAAAGGAAAGGGGAGAAGGGGGAAGATCATAAAGAGAGGCAGAGAGAGAAACAGAGAGAGAGAGAGAGAGAGAGAGAGAGAGAGAAACAGAGAGAGAGAAACAGAGAGAGGGGAAAGGGAGAAGGGAGAGACAGAAGCTGCCTCTGAAAGAGAGAAGGGGGGAGGAAGAGACTCAGGCTGGAAGCTGAGGATCAGCTTGCCTCAGCCCAGGGAAGGGAGTGGGCGTGGCTTATCTCTTAAAGGGACAGGATGGACCATCACACTCTCTCCCTTGTTCACTCTCTTCTAGATTATAAAATCACTTCTTGTAAATTGACATTTTCAAAACTAAACCTATGCCTTTTCTTTCAGTGACAGGATCTCATATATCTTAGACCAGTGGTTCTCAACCTATGGGTTGTGACCCCTTTAGGAACTGAATGACCTTTTCACAGGGGTCGCATATCAGATGCTTCCATTATGGGTCATAACAATAGCAAAATTACAGCTATGAAGCAGCAACAAAATAATTTCATGGGGGTCACCACACCATGAGGAACTGCATTAAAGGTCACGGCATTAGGAGGGTTGAGAACCACTGGGCTAGACTGACCTCAAACTCACTATGTTCTGAAGGATGAATTTGAATTGCTGGTCCTTCTGCCTCCACCTCCCCAGACTTGCTGCATTTTTTCAGCTGACACCTCTTTGCTTGCTTTTAGTACATTGAACTTCACCACCGCTGTCTCACTATCCTGACCACGGTAGGAAGGAGATCTGGATGGGCTCTGGTCAGCCCACCAATCAGATGATGCTCTAATGCCAGAATCCACTGTGATCCTCTGCGGTCAGGGAGACCAGCAAATAGGACACGCAAAACACCTGCTGTTGGGACTGTGGGTGCCAGTCAGATCTGTCTCTCTCTCTCTCTCTCCCTCCTTCTAACATAATCATAACTCAGTTATCTCTACCCATTTTCAATTTTTATTCTTTTAGTTTGTATTTTAGTCTTTTCAAATAGATTTATTCTATTTATCATAGAATATGTCAGTTGTATACTTGACAGGCATATATTTAAAGAATAAAATATGAAACTCTGAAATATGTATATATTTTGAAAGCATTATCTCAGCCACGATAACAAACACTTCCATACCTCTCAACCCCCTCCCCAGAAATCACTCCTAAAGTTTTCTGCTACATCCTTGAAAATTTTTTATTACATTATTTTTATTATATTTGCCTGTGAACCATGTGCATGTAGTGCCCACTGACACTGGAAGAGGGCATTGGATACCCCGGAACTGAAGTTGTAAGCAACTGTGAACTGCTACCTGGGTGCTTGGAATTGAATCTTCTGGGAAAACAGCCATCTCTCCAGCCCCTGTGAGTCTTTTAAAATCCTGCTTTCTGACCTCCCCGTGTTCTCATCTCTAGACAGCCAGTGCCCTGCATTCTATCATTCTAGAGTCTCGAGAATTTACTTAAATTGCATGTGAATGAAGTCAAGTGAAACAGACATGCTTTTCCTCTCTGTTAGCAAAATCCCTCTGAGATTCTATGCCTGGCATTGCATTGCCAAGAACTGACTCATTCCCCTTTATTCATGGGCATCATTCCTTGGAAAAGATAGTTTGCTTATTTTTCCTGTGTACATGGACCTTTAGGTTATGTCTAGCTTTGCTATCTTTAGAGTAAAGCTGTGGGGAACATCCATGTACAAGTCTTTCTAGGAACACATACTTTCATTTTCTTTGAATAAATTCCCAGAGCAGGATAGCCAGCCATGAGGTAGAAAAGTGCTTGCCTTCTGTAACCAGCTCTCAGATTGGCCAAATCGCTTTCTATTTCTCAGCTGAGATTGATGAAAGGGTGACTTGTTAATACTCTGACCCCATCTCCCTAATATTGACATGTTACTAGAGCTGCAATGGCACTTCACTGTGTTTTATGTTCATTAAGTTCAAAATACCTGTTCATTTACATTTTAGTGCCTCTTTTGATGCATGGGGTATTTAGAAATGTATGACTTCGTGTCTAAGAATTTGGAGGTATCACAGAAAGCTTTCTACTTTCGAGTTTTCTCTTTTCTTCTTTCACTATATGCTGAGGATTCAATCTATATACTCTACCACTGAGCTAAATGGTGGCCCTTCTGCTACTGATGTCTAATTTAACTCTATATGGTCAAAGAATGCATTTTATCTTATTTGAAATCTATTAGAGTTGTTGAGATTTGTTTTATTGGTAGAGTATAGGCGATTCGGATTAATATGCAGCTCCCTTTAAAAAGACTGTCCCCAGGGAACATTGTTAAGTTGGGAGCATAGCCCCCAGACCCTCGCATTTATCCCAGCCCCCAGGCCTGAGAGTTGTATTGGTCTGGACTCCAAATCCCATCATGCCTGGTCCTGACTCATCCCTGGGGGGAGGGGGTGTCAGGACCATTCCCACAGGGTATTTAAGTGAGCTAGCTCCCAGAGGACAAATGCATGAAGTGTCTCCCCCTCACCCCCTAACCCCTGCATTGTGTTAGCGGCCTCCCGGGTCCCCCTCAGGGCCACCCGAAAGTTCAGGAATCCCATTAAACCTGGATATTTTTTAATTTGGCTTGTGATTTAGCTTGATTGGGATTTGTGCGTCGGCTGAGAGCTCGTGTTAGGAAAAGTTCCTAACAAACATCACTCAATTCAAAAGCAGATACAGAGAAACCAGTATCTTCTAACCAGGAAACTCTCTCCCTCTTGGATAATTTTCAAACTTTTGAAAGGTTCTATGAAGGTTCCTGAGGTAGAAAGACATCAATGATCTTTCCTAATGCTGGATCATAAATGCTACAAATATGACCACCAGGAAAGATGCCCCCACTGGTTTCGTAGTAGTAAGACTGAATGAGTAACCTACTACTCTTGCTTGAATGTGAGATCTGCTGCAGTGGCGGGAATCCATGCCTTGTGCTGTAAACATGGCCAAAACCCCTAGCTAGTAGAGTCAGAGGCCCAAGGGGAAATCCCTTAATGTTGCTTTGCTAAGCAAACATGTTTTCTAATTTTTTTTGTGCTTTTCCTCCATGTATTTGTGCAGTTTTCGATCTTGGGAAGAAATGCCTCCTTTTGTAAAGGGTAGTGATTAATTCAGAAATTCCTAACTGTTCAAAGTGCTGAGAATAAGCAGCTGTGCACGTTCAGCCACAGCTGGAACATCTACCCACTAATGCTCAAGGAACATGGTAGAAGAGAGGGGAGAATACTAAGAAAGGATGTCCTCTGGGTATAACATGGCTGTTACACACATGACCTCACAGCAGACCTGCAAGACCTGCACAAGAACAAGCTGGTGACAAATCCCAGCCTGGGGACCCACCCCTACTTGAAGAGACATTGACAGTTAATGGAGACTACATGAGAGTCACTTCTCTTTGAGGGGTGGCCACTAGCAGGTTGCCTGTGGAGGCCCAAAATTATGAGCCTATTTCTACATTGACCAAAGGTCAGAGAGTTCAAACTTACAAGATTATAGTGCTCCTACTTCAAACAAAGGCCCCACCTAGACATTCAGCCCCAGAATTCCTCTCAGGGTTATTGTCAACAGGTGTGGCTAGTTGCCAGGTCTTGTGCTCCAGAAACAGAGAAATAGATCTGTTCCTACCTCAAACAAAAGTCTAAGGACCCAACTAAGTTCCAGTTCCCTTTATGAACACAACTTGGGATTCCACCCAGGGAGTGGTTTTCCTACAGAGTGTTTTGGTCTAGGGAGTGAGCGTGACTTTGTGATTTGTTTTGTTCTAGCAACAGAATGTTTAACTATGAATGTAGCCCTGACTTTCAATTGGTATGTTCATTTTCTTGTATAATGTTAATGCAGTCTTTTGTCTAACTCCTACCTTTTGGAGTCAGGAGTATTTTAAGAAGTTGGAAATTAAACACGGGTGAATTTTCAATACCTACTGAAAAAATCCCTCCCTATACTATCCTATATATTTCTTCGTTTTATTATTTTCATTCACATCATCATATTCTTTGCTATATCTCTAAATCCCCACGCCCTTATCCAGGTGAGGGGTATTTTTGCCGAGGGTGGTCCCCAACAGTTGCCCATGCCCATGTCCTGCTAGTTAACCCAGTCATGTACATATTGACAGCACTGACTGTAAAATTAGGACTAGCTAGAAGGGAAATAGATTGGGGAGGTGGACCAAGTGGAATTGGAGGGAGGGAGTGGGGGAAAGGTATGACTACAATGCATTGTACACATTTGTGAGTTTTCAAAGAGTGATTACAAAAATAAAATAAATGATGGCCAGATGTACTGACAATGAGATAGGCAAAGAGAAATTAAACCTAGAACAAACATTAAGGGAAGTAATGGTATATCACAGATACCTACTTTTTTAGTTTGTGCTAACTATACAGTATATATACAAAAATTAAGGAAATAGATAATAAAAAGAGAAATTACTTAGAAAAAAGAATATCTTCAAGAAGCTTTGGAGATGGCTCAGTCAGTAAAGAAAGTTCAATGCAACCATGGCGATTCATTTGATCACCAGCACCCACATAGAAAGTCAGCACCGTGATGTGCACTTAGGCTCCCAGTACTGGGGGTGCAGAGACAGCATTTTAAATCGATAAATCAAGCCTGGCCACAGTAATAGGTATAACGGTCAAAGCTAAAAGAGAAAAGTGATCTGCCTGATAAGACACAATTGCAGAAATTTCATGATAAAAACATATAATTTTAAAGACATTTATGTTTCTTTTGCCTGTGTGCCTTTCCCCCTCCTCAGCCTCCAAGGGGTTCTGTTACTACACTGGACACTGCTGCTCATTGTCCAAATTGACTTTCTTCTATTACAGTGTAGTGTTGTTTGGGTTAGAGACTGACTGCTTGAGTTTGTTGTTTTCCTGCACAGCCACTTAATAGGTATGACCTTGAACAAGTGATTTGTATCTGAACTTCAATACAGATAATCATGGGAACTGCCTTACCAGACTGGCATGGCATTTAAATGTAGCAATGCAGCCCTGGGAAATTAGAATGTTATTCTGCTGTAGGGGTGCATGGCTACTGTGAGACTAGGTTGGGCAGCCAGGGTTTACACCTAAAGCACTGATTCTGTAGACTGTGTTTTTAATCGCTGTGTGGTACTTTATGGCTGCTGGACAGACTGCTTTTCATGTTACACTTTCCTTTCTGCATTCACAGCTGGACCAGCCTTCCTCATGTCTAAGTATCATGATTCTGGTTTCATGTCTATGCACATTTTTATCCAGCCAAACTCCCTAACCATGACTCTCGATACTAAACTACAATGCTTGTACTTGTCAAAATTATGTTAAATCAAAGGTGATGAGTGCTATAAAAAGAGAGCACAGGAGGCAGAGGCAGGAAGAGCTCTGTGAGTTCGAGACCAGCCGGGTCTACAGAGTGAGCTCCAGGACAGACAGGGTTGCATGACAGAGAGATCTTGTCTTAAAAGAAAGGAAGGGAGGGAGGGAGGGAGGAAAAAGGGAAAGAAGGAAAGAAGGGAGGGTGAGTCTTGGAAACAATACTTCTAGGTTGATAGCAAATCAAGTTTCTTCTGCCTTAGTGTTTTTTTTTAAATTTAAAAAATTTAAACTTTTATTTTTAAAATATTTCTAACCATATATTCTGTAAGAAAAATTATGATAAATAGAGGCTGCTTCTGGCCTGTTCCAAGTCCACCATTGCTTCATCTCCATAACTTTACTTTTCTTATGTTCAAAAAGTGGAGAAGAGGTTAAAGCCACCCATGCCAATTTAAGTTTTCTGATTTGCAATAAAGATGGACACAAAACAATAAATCCTGGAGCTCACGAGTGAAATTCTCAAGTGGCTTGTCGACTGCAGAGAAACATTTCTCTTTTTAGCACGCTACCAAACTAAGTGACAAATTTTCACGCTTCTTCTAGATTAAAAATAGTAATGTTAACATAAAGTTTAAATGCCTCCTGCTTGTTCTGCCCAGGCCAGAAAACATCTCAATACACTGCTCAGAATTTGCAGAGTCAATGTTTGTTGTTTTGAGCCAGATCACTCATAAGCATAACCTTTCCCGTAGCAGTAATTTCTATCCTTCTATTGATGTTCCCTGGGTGGTCTTGAGTCTGACTGGATGACCAACAGCCAGGCATCCCTGAGTTATCGCTCTGCTCAGGATCATCCCAGTCTTCCAATGAAAGGCAAGGGAGAAAAAGGTCTAAATAAGTTAAAAGAACCAGAAAATTCAACAATCTGTCACAAATAGTGAGGTCATTATGCCTGGGTAAGCCCGGATATTAACAGTGACTCAAAATGAAATACTACCCGCAACTTAGCAGTCAGTGAGCCCTGCTCAGAAGCGGCAGTCCTCTGTCCTACAAGGGTGGCATTTTACAGTTGAGCGCAAAATAAAACAGACCCTGATATCTTCATTTGTCCTTCTGTTCTGTGCATATTTCACAGCGTCGTGACTTGGAGTCCATCACGTGTCACTTGCTAGAGTCATAACTACAGAGCTTACTTGAAATCTGTATGCACAGACAAACACAGGTAGTGAACTGAGAGGGTCGGAACGCATCCTCAACCTCCATAGCAATTTAAAGTTTTACGCTGGGCCTTAATACCATGGGTTAAAACTGCACAATGGTGGTGGTCCATGACCTTTTTGTTTTAAATATGAGCATTCTCTGTCAAGGAAATTAATTGAGACTATTGTGTAAATGGCTATTTAATAACAATTTTCCTACTTAGTGAATTAGCTCATTTTAAATGAGCCACAATGACAGGGAGATTTATACATACCTACTGGGGATCTATGGCATAAAAAATTCTGTATTATATCACAGAAAGGGGCTTATTGTTAATGGGGGAAAGGGGAAGTTTTTATGAACATCGATTTTCTTTTTCTTGTTCCTTCATAGTATGCAACTTTTGCTTTTCGGGTTTTTGTTGTGTAAAAGAGAAGTACATGGTGATCTAGGAAACATACCTCTAAATAATTTGGGTGGTAATAAGTACTTGCTACCCATGCATGAGTAAATGTGTCTGTAGAGAAAATGGAAAGGCTTGTAGAGGGGCAGAAAGACATTGTTGGGCATTCTTTATATCAGATTGTGTGCCCCAACTTCAGACTACTTTCTAATTTCTACCTTGGTGTAACTTTGCAAGGGAGGCATGGCTGACTCCATTTTATAGTCAAAGAAGGCATGTCTCAGTGTACCCAAATAACTTTGTCTAGGCCACACAAGGCATTCTAAGAAAACTGCGCTCCTTGGGCAAGCATTTCAATCATTTAAGGAAATATTAGAGAGTGCACATTGTATAGCATACTGAGATCCTAGAAGTAAATACCATGAATTTACAGATGATGAGGTTTAGGAAAGGGCCTTCCATAGCATCAGATCATTTCGTTTATGATGAGAAGCCCTAACTCTACACACCACGTGGGTTTAGACTGCAGTCACCCCGCTATTCAGTGGCAGTGCTGGGAGTAAGGCCCTCCTAGCAGGTTTGCAAATCAATCAGATACAAAGCACGGTTTTGTAATACAGAAGAGAAGCTTAATTTATAAAGTCAGACAGAGCAACAACCCTCTCCTTTTTGTTGCTAGCATCAATTTTTTAAACTGTATAAATGCTAAGGTTTTGACGTGAAAAGTCTGTCCCGCAAAGGGCTCGTGGGTAAGACCCGGTCTCCACTTGTGAATCCGGTCACTGAAGGATGACTGGATCAAAAGGTTCTGATCTAATCCATTTATAAATCCATGGGTGGATTCATAGTTTAATATGACATTGGGAGAAACACCCTGGGCAGAGAAGCAGTTCCCTGAGAATTGCCCTTGAAGGGTATGATGTTGTTCCTGGTCCCTTCTTGTCTCTCTGTTTCCTGACTGTAATGAGGCCAGTAGTTGTCTTTCTGCCACGTTCGTCAACCACATTCTATCTTAGTATCTTTGTATCTTAAGGTCTGTAAGTTTGGCTTGTCTTTATCAGAGACCCATAGAATAGCCAAAGGTAATCCGGGGTTCGATGTGAGAAATGGTTCCAACGTCCCCACCACCACCACAGACTGTCACCAAACTTAAGTGGATGGTGTCACATGACCCAAAGACAGCAGTAGAGCATCCTGATGTGAATGGTGGCAAAGGGAACAGAAGGACAAACACTAGATCTGCTGTGTCTCTTTCCAGATAAAGTAGGTATTTGCAACTTTATTTTAATAGTAAGAGGGTAGGAGGCAAGTATATTTTCTTAAATATATCAGATCTAATTATAAATTAATAAAGAAACATTAAGGTTTTCTACATAGATGTACAAACTGTTCATGTTGTAAGAAAAGTCATAATATGGTATTAGTCTCTTAGGCCTATTAATGCAGGTAAAAGATAAATGAAGACTAAGACACCTGGTGAGAAATGACCAGTCTGTGGAGTTC
>NW_004949096.1:1469582-1482434 GCF_000317375.1 Microtus ochrogaster | reverse complement strand
TGTGTGTGTAAGAGAGAGAGAAATTTTTTCATGTTAAGCACTATGCAAATAATTAAATTTCACTAGAGGCATCTAAAATAATGCCTCATTTTTGTCATAAAAATAAAAATGAAGTATCTTGAAAGAGTGAAGTGCTACAGCTCTTAATGAATGGACCTGATATGGATAATAAAGAGCAAGATACTATTAAATGTAAAGCAATTTTAATCCATATACCTTTGAATTTCTCAGGAGAGTTAAAAGGTAAATTTGGGGCCTACAAAATGAGTTTCAGTACAGCTAGGGCTGTTACATAGAAAAACCCTGTCTCGAAAAAACAGAAATAAAAAAAGTAAATTTGATCCAACTACCCAAGGCATCAGGTGAAGGCTACAGAGTTAGGTAAGAGCAGAGAGATGGCGAGAGCTTTCATGAGGGTCTAGACCCTAGCGGGTGTTAGTGAGGTTGGTATGCCATGATGGGGGGGGGGGGAGGACATCATGAATTGGTGAATGGAGACATCAAAGGCAGGGAAACGATCAGTAACCTACATACTCTAGTGAGAATCAAAACGTATTAACTGAGACTTCTGAGCTTGAAGAGTCACTGGAGAAGGAGTAGGCACTGATTCGGAAAGTGTGCCATGTGTATCTCCTAGGGTCATTACCAGATCACACGGCGGGGCTGTTTATCACTTTATATATGGAGAAGGCATCGTCACCTTCAAGTATGACTTGCTTACACTTGATTGTTAAATTCCCAATAACTCATGTCACCTGTAGGAACTCCGTTACGTCACACTTAATAAAATGATGCCCCATGTTGTAGGAGCATTTTTCTCAAGTAGTCACAGCTTTTAAAAAGCAACATGTACAAGATCATAGAGCTTATAAGATCATAGTATGATAAGTGACGCTGCTTTAATAACCATTTAATTACTTTCTGATGCTAAAACATCTGCTTTACAAGCTCAACAATACTTACTGAGTGTTGGATTTTTAATCAATAAATTAAAGAATAATTCATAAAACAATATTTTAAAATGTTTGTTCAAGCAACCACAGAAGGGTATGTTATAAGAATTATTCAGTAAGAAAAGAAAGATCACTCTCAAGAGGGTAAATACCATATGACTCCTTTGTGTGAAAATGAAAGTTTTAAGATGCCTTTTGTAGCTGCTTCTCAGCACATAAGCAGGCCTGACTTACAGTGTGTTGACTGTGCGTTCCGCAGATAGCCAGGAGTGGCCAGATTCTAGAAGGCAATCTCCCACAGGTTTCGAACAATGATAAACTATATTCTACTAAGCCATCGCCGCAGGATTCTGTATTTAAAGAAGCACTCCTACCCAATCTCTTCGCTCCAACTTGCCGTCACCCTCTAAACTCCCCCGTATCTGGGCAGGAGATTGTTTGGACTGGAATTAGACAGAAGACCCATGCTGCCAACTGCTTCTTTGTATAGCACCTGCTGCCAGCGCCTAAATTCTTGTTATCTCCACAACATGGTTTAATCTTTTAACAGTTGGCTTATTGGTGGAGAGCAAGGGGGTCCTTTGTTTCTGCCTTGGGCTGGCACCCAGTATTAACACCATGCTGTTCTTCAAGAGATATTTTGCTGGACAGTTCCCAAGTGATTTTTGCACAGGGCAGACACAGCCAGACCCATGCCAGCGTAGCTTCATTTATGTCAGTAGAAAAGAAGGAGAAGGAAGGAATCCTGCCAACTCCCGACTGACACCGCCACTAAGAGTCTTCTCGTGTGACTCTGTCTTCTTGCTCTGTTGTTTTCATCTTCTCCTCTTTTTCTTTTTCCACTTTTCATTTGAAGGAATTTCAGCAAATTAATTTTCAGTATTTTCATTATTCCCAAAGAGATAAGTTCATTGGTAAGTACAGGAAACAAACAAAAGTAATTTTTCAGAATCTGGCTATGAAGACAATAAAGCCATCTGCAAATCACTCAAGTTGTGTGAGCTAATAATGCACCCAGGGGATGTGGATGCCTGTTTCCCCATCCACGTCCTTCTGTGAGTCTTTATAATGAGTTTAAAGTCTATACAAAAGCCTGATCTCTTTGTAAAATCTGTTTTTATCTCATCAGTGCTTATGTGCATATGCACACATGCATGATAAGTATGAGTGAGCACACATGCTGTGGCACACATGTGGGGGACAGAGGACAGCTCTGTGGAATTGCTTCTTACCTTCTAACTTTAGGAATGTTCTGGAGATCCTGCTCCATCATCAGGCTCACCTGACAAATGCTTTTAACCACTGAGCCACGTCCATAGCCCAACTTGGCTTCTTTAGTCTAATAGCTTACCTCTAGAACAAATAGTTTGTGAGGGGCAAGAGAGAAATAAAATCTGTGAAAATTAGAATCAAGGGAAGAAGCACTCCAATAATTTACAACATAATATCCCATACACAGGTGTGCTTGTGTGCATGGGGGGGTGCCCCTGTGCACATGTGGACTGAAGTATTTGTGCTGAGCCCGATATCTAAGTACATACATAACTTATCTGATATTGAGAAGACCAAAGTGCTGTCATAAACTGATAAGGGAATTCTGGTTAATTCAATTGGATGTCTGTATTCATGATCTACTTAATTTTTTTAATTTTATTGATCTTTATTGAGTTGTACATTTTTCTCTGTTCCCCTCCCCTTCAACCCTCTCCCAAGGTCCCCATGCTCCCAATTTACTCAGGAGTTCTTGTCTTTTTCTACTTCCCATGCAGATTAGATCCATGTGTGTCTCTCTTAGAGTCCTCATTGTTGTCTAGGTTCTCTGGGATTGTGATTTGTAGCCTGGTTTTCTTTGCTTTATGTTTAAAACCCACTTATGAGTGAGTACATGTGATAATTGTCTTTCTGGGTCTGGTTACCTCACTCAAAATGATGTCTTCTAGCTCCATTCATTTGCCTGCAAAATTCAAGATGTCATTATTTTTTCTGCTGTGTAGTACTCCATTGTGTAAATGTACCACATTTTCCTTATTAATTCTTAGGTGGAGGGGCATTTAGGTTGCTTGTCTACTTTAAAGGATCCTTATAATCTCCCTTGTCTGAATATACTGTGCTGGTGTAGACATACTGAGCCAACTCAAACTACTTGTTTTTTCCCCAAATTATTAATAATGATGGTGTGCTTTCAACAACCACACACCATCTCCTGCAGGTTCACCAAGAAATAAACTACAAGGAGGCAAAGGAGAAACTACAGATCCCAACCTTCTTTTTAAACCAAGCACTTACTGCCTAGAAAAGTTATCATCTAAAACTTCACTTTTGATGATGTACTTTAGTACTACATTAGATAACTGCATATGTAAATTACTGTAAGAAATGTTATAAAATAGCTTTCTTTTTGCCAGCTATTTCCCCTTAGTCATTTCCACCAAAAAATAAAAAGGACTGAGAACAGAAAGTATCAGCGGAGACATAACCTCACAATCAAGCAGGGAAGGCAACCTAAGATCTAGGTATACAATCCTCAAGTGGCTTCCAATTAGTGGTCTGTCTTAGTTAGGGTTTACTATTGCTGTGAAGAGACA
Organism: Microtus ochrogaster; assembly: GCF_000317375.1. NCBI lineage: Eukaryota > Metazoa > Chordata > Mammalia > Rodentia > Cricetidae > Microtus > Microtus ochrogaster. Next base: position 1,478,896 of record NW_004949096.1, on the reverse strand, counting down.
CCATGACCATGGCAATTCTTAGAAAGAAAACATTCAATTGAGGATGGCTCACTTACAGTTTCAGAGGAGCATGGAGGCAAGCAGGTAGGCACGGTGCTAGAAAAATAGCCAACAACTTGCAGGCAACAAGAAGTTGACTGACTGACTAGGCCGTATCCTGAGTGTATGAAACCTTAAAGCCCTCCCTTACAGTGACACACTTCCTGCAGCAAGGCCACACCTATCACAACAAAACCACGCCTCCTAATAGTGCCACTTCCTATGAGATTATAGGATTATGGGATTATGGTGACAAATTACATTCAAACTACCACATGGTCTCAAGATAAGAAAGAAACTGGGGGATTGATTTAAAGTACCATGTTGCAAGCAACTGTTTATCTTTGTCCAGACTCCTTATGAACAAAGATTAATTGCCGAATAATCACATACTTTACAGTTATAGATGCATTTTGCAGGTATTAATAAGATCTGAATTTACAAATTAACTTGTAACAAATATGCTATGACTCTAAAATTAAAAACTGATCATTTTCCTGATATTTTTGTAAAGAACATTGTGATGAAGGCCCTTTGATACCTATAAAGTCAACCCCTGAAGGCCAGCAACAAAATAAGCTTCTTTTCCATCCTGGTAAACTGTAAGATGTGCCAAACACTGGAGTCCTTGCTTTTCTTCTCCTTTCTCGCATAACCAGCCATTCCTCTTGCTATCCTGTTCACATTTTTCATATTAACTACCATGAAGTTTAAATCTCACCCATTATATAGAAACATATAATTTGATTGCTCTAAAACCGAATCAATCTACAAATGTTGCCAGTGTGAGCAACAATAGGGGAGGCTGGGAAAGGTGTATGCGCCAAATTGTCAACTCGTAGTGGCTTCCAAATCTGGTTTTGAAACGGATAAAAGAGCAACAAGCTATAATTGTCAGGGTTCCAGTGGGAGCCCACATTGCAAATGGGGATTGGACATTCCAGATACTTCTCTGTAGGAAAGGTTTTACTTGTCAATAAGAGATTTAAAAGAACAGTCAGGGGTTGGGCAATGACATCTCTATTTGCAGCCAATTTTAAAACCTATGCATCGGGAATATTGGCTTTTCTTTCCCTTCTCTCAACCCCTGTTGTAATCCTCTTAGTGTCTTCTTTACCTCAGTGAGCACCAAGATTCCACAATAAAATGTCCTGGAGATGCCTGCCACCTCTGCCTGCACCCACCTTTAAAGCACTCCTTTTCGAGTTATTAAATTACTATTCCCAATGTGCTGGTCACCTCTCTGTAAGTAATTGGGGACACTTTACTGAGAGGATTTTAAAGGTTTCACAGCAAAGAGGGAGCCCCCCGCCACCACCCCGAAAGCTTCTCCTTACTGAGCAATTTATCAAGGTCTTGCTTTTCGCTCACTATTTTGGTTGAGTTTTATTCAAAATCAATGTATTCTTTCAAAAAATAGTGTGATAATATTCATTTAAGATGAATATTTTCTCATTTCACTGGGTTATGAGATCCAATTAATAAATAATAATGTATTTTCTGTCCTTTCTAGAATTAGAATGTGTGCCATCTTATAAAGTAGCTCCTGGGCAGAGCAAGCAAGCGAAAAGTCTCTTTCTGCCACCTTTCCCTGGTATCTGATATCTTTTTTTCCATTTAAGTTTGAGCTGGTTTCTGTTGAGTAGGCTAATTAACTCATCAACTTGCTTCAGTTTCCCTAACTTTGTGCCTGCAGATATTGAAGCAGACACAAGCAATATCAGGACCTGCCCTTGAGGGATCTTTGGTCTATCCAAGAGGATAAGAGGAGAGACTACTGAGTCATCATCCTAACGGTGAAACAGATCTCACCTCGGATCAAAAGATCTCAATGCCTTCTGCAAAAGAATGGCACCAAATCCTTACTGTTGACCTAAAATCCTTATGAGTCCAGCATTTGCAGTAGAACCTACCATTGTACCCTCCCTACTCCCAGAGTGCCCTCAACTGGGGTTGAGGAGAAGAGAGGTGTAGATCCCAGTTGTTTGCTGGCCAGTCAGCCTAACCAAAATATCACATCATGGGCCCAGTGATAGACCTTTTCTCTAAAAGTAAGGTGAAGAGCAATAGAGGGAGACAGCCAAGGTTGACCTTTGGCCTCCATACATGCATACATGCATGGGTAGCATTACTTTATACATGCATGCATACACACACACCTACAACACACTAGTAATAACAATAGTAATAATAAGTAGTAGCTAGTTCAATGCTACAGTATTAGAAATTTTCTGAAACTATCCATACCAGAAATAGCATGTATAGTTTAAGGAAGGAGAGAGGTAAAGACAGACTCCCTGAAGCTGTCACAGTCAGATGGGGCCAGGAACATGGGCAGGATTTCTAGAGTGTCACCGAATGCAAACTAGATGCCAGACTCCATGCTAGGACAAGGCACAAGGGAGATAAAGATGATCAGAGAGTGGTGCCAAGAAAGGTAGGAAAGAAGAAAGGAAGGAAGGGAGGAAGAAGGAAGGAAGGAAAGAAGGAGGAAGAAATGAAGGAAGGAAAGAAGAAGGGAGGGAGGGAGGGAGGGAGGGAGGGAGGGAGGAAGGGAGGGAGGGGTTGAGTTCCATGCAGAGGGATCTGCATGAGCACCAAAGGATGTGGAGTGTTTTCACAAAGCAGCAGACAAACAATACAGTTCCCCTAACACAGAAGACATAGGCAGCTGGGACTACATGAGACCCCATCTCAAAAATTTAACATACATACACATTGTGTGTCTGTATGTTTGTATGATTATATGTCACTCTGGATTCTGTGTTGACACTTACACATATTATCTGTGACCCAAGAATTTAACCAGAAAACCAGAAGCCAAGGAAGGCAAATGCTTATACTAAATCATAAAAACTCTAAGAGTTTTTAAAAGAAAGAAAGAAAAATAATTAGTTCAGAGAACACAGAACAAAGATTCCCTTTGGGGGATCTGGGATGACTACGGGGAAAAATGCAACGTAGCGGGCCGCCTTATGAACCAGGGCATGGATGTGGGAGATACATGGCTCAGGCAAGCCACAATGCAAGCGACCGTGCAAGCTTATCAGAAGCTTGTTATGGCACACCGCTCACGGGGAGGAACGAGATGAGAAAAGATTGGCGATGTCAACCGAGAATGAGGGTGGCGAGAACTTTTTAGGTAACTGTCAGGTACATAAGGGGATTTTAAATAGGAAAACAGAAACAAGAAAACCCTAGTGAGGAGCACTAACAGGAGAAGACCTGAGGGGTGTGGTTCCTGCAGGTGTCATGCAGGAAAGCAGACCTGGTGCAGAATGACCTCATCAACCTGGGTCAGACTTCTGGGAGTTGACTAACAGGAGCTTTATTCCAAGGGTATTTAAGCACAGTACAATTTGACAAAAAAAAAAGTTTCCTGGTATAATACAAACCCCAATGCACAAAAAAGAATAATTACATTGAAACTCAACTCAGGGTACATATCATTTCTTCCAAGAAGATGGATTCTAGAGATAACCTACCTGTACTAGCTTAAAGGTCTAAGGAAGGAGGTCTGGTCTAGTCTTGGTCATACAGATAGAGGAGAGATCATTTGGGCTATTAACCACCCCTGGTCCTAATTGTGGGAGCTTTGGGGAGCCTCTAGCTATATATGCCTTGGGTCTTGGTTGTAAGAGTGGCCTGAACCAACAGATAATGCAGTCACAGGGCTGTTTATTGCTCCCAACTCTCCTCTTTCTGAACTGAGGAATAGGTTTTTCATCTTTCCTACTGGAAAGACAACCCTGCGTGCTTTATCATTCCTGATTTCTCTGGAGATCTGTGGGAACAAGAGCCTTCATGCTATGCTCTCAGCAGAGACCTATGGCAGATACACCTCAGTGTCGGATAGCTTTAAAACAATGGGCACTAGCTAGTACACCCTTTTCTAAACTTGATCAAAATCAGCTGGGATTAGAAATATTTTTCCCATCTCTATAGTAACACTATTTCAAGGCACATGCTTCTAGAACAAACAAACAAAACAAGCCAAGACATTCAGCATGCATTTTGACATAATAAAGAGTCACGGGTGACACGGAGAAAAATAAATGAATCAGGTTTGGGTAATGCATCCTTTGCACTGTGCCTTAGAAATAAGGGACTCAGATCTTGGGGGCAGGAGTCCTGCTTTCTCCAGACATGTTGCTCAAGATGTCTTTTCCTTCTGCTCAAAAACTAATGTTTATGGCTGACATGAATAACTATCGACACGGAGTTCTTAGCTAAGAAATATGAGATACTTGTTCGCCTCAGATATACTTTAAATGTCCACAATAGGTCACTTGATAAACGTTATGGAGGATGAATTTCTAAGTAGAAACTGATACACAGATGTGGGCCTGATCACTATGAATTTATTCTAAACCAGTACAGCAAGTAGAGCAGACCTTAACAATCAAGGAAGTAGCATGCATCTTTTTTATTAAATTATTTATTTCTTCACATGTGTGGCAGCCAAAGGACAACCTGCAAGGATTTCTTTCCTTCCCCCATGTGAGTCCATGGATTGAACTCAAGAGCTCAGGCTTCTCCACAAGTAACTGGCCCAAGATAACAGACACATTAAAAGCTTTCTTAAAGAATCCTAACTCATTAATTATTCCTGAATGAAAAGCTGTGACAAACAATAGGATTTATATGACACAATCCAAGCATAATATTTCCAAGTGTGAACACTATATACTGTGTTAGGTTAGAAATATTTAATTAACAAAAAATAGACAGAAGTGCCTGCATAAACATTTACAAAAACAACTTCTATATTTAAGACAGACCTTTAAAAAATATCCACTGTGTAACTGTAACACAACAGCTGCGTGTCTAACATGTAAAACAGGCCTGTTACAGCACACATGGTAGGAAATGATTCTCCATGACCACCTTTTCAGAGCAATCAGGGACCTGTTGACTGGTGCAGTCAATGTTCACCGGAAATCCCTCACAGACTTCCCAACTGAGAACGATAAGATAATAAAATTATTTTGGTAGAATAAAAACATTACACTATAATATGCTTTACTAGCATTGTAATTTATGAGTAACATCCTCTAGGAGGGAGATGGTATGACACAAAGGATCTGTAAGGCATGCTAGCATTAGTAAATGAGAGAAACTAGAATTTTATCTTGCAATTATCTATGTTGTGGGATTCAATATTTAATTAATTCTTAATAAAAGTAAAAATAACTGTAGAGAATTGTCAAGTATGAAGCACAAACACATTAAGCTGGAAACAACAAAGGGCTTTTTGATACTTGCACTAGTTGGTCAAATGTAAGAAATTGTGAGAGCCTGTAGAAGCATAGCAGACTGGTGGGAATCCAGGAAAAACACAATCTAAAAAGGTTGGGTTTCACTCTTATTACAGACAAATATCCTTACTCTAAAGCAAAGACCTGGGTAATCACTGGTGCATTAGATCATACCTTTCTAATGCTATGGCCCTTTAATACAGTTCCTCATGCTGTGGGGACCCCTAACCATAAAATTATCTTGGTGCTACTTCATACCTGTAATTTTGCTACTGCTGTGAATTGTACTGTGGATAGCTGATATATGATCCTCAAAGAGGTCATGACCCACAAGTTGAGAACCACTGCCATATAGCATGTTATCCAGTAGAAACCAGTTCTTAGAATTTAACATCCCCTTACAGAGACATTTGCTACACCCATGTCCATCACTTCTCTATTAATACCAACTAGGAAGTAGAATCAACCTAAATGTCCATCACAAGGTGAATTGAGAAGAACAGTGTGGCACATACACACAATGGAACATGTTCGGCTATAATGAAAACGGAAATCTGTAGGTGAGTGGGTAGGACCAGAAAGAATCATTCTAGGTGAGTTCACTCAGGCCCAGAAAGATGAACGCAGTGTGTTCCCTTATATGAGAGTCCTACCTTCCCATCTTTTGTCTTGTGTGTTTAACTCAGAGCACACATGGGGGCCTCTAAGCAGAAAGGGGCATTTGTTTTTTAGGGGGAGATGCACTAGTCAAGAGGAAAGTACTAGATTTTACGTGAAATGCAAGCCGTGGGATGAAATCCTGGGACAGAAAGGCTTAAGCGAGGAGGGCCGTGAGAAGGTGGGGAATTCAGGTTTGTAAAGGGAGAGCTAACACCACAAAAGGGGGTATGAAAAGCAGCGTAGGAGCCGACTACCCCACAAGCCGATTTAGAAATGACGGAAGTGTAAGGAGGGTAGAAGGCATATGGGAAAGGGAGAAGGCTGCTGGATTAAACATATCTCACATGGATAAGGAGGAAGATTGGGGAGGGGGCGGGGGTGAGTTTTCCAAAGCCAAGTTTGTATGAACATGCCTCATGAGAACCTACTAGTGAGTAAACTAATTTCAAAATAAAACTGCAATTAAAAGAATTGAAACAGAATTACCCTAGGTGAGTGGTCAGTCACTCCCAGAAGACATAGCTTCCTAAATAAAAATCTTAGTGCCAGGCCATAGATTCCTTCCTATGAATTATTGATCATGAAGCTCCCAGAAATCTCCAAAGCAGCACAAGTGATTGCCATTGTTTTTGGTTACCCACCATAACTGCATGGTAAGATCCGTTGCTAAAGACACCACACACTCTGGACATAGAAAAATCAGTCTCAAGCTGACCAAAAAACTCCTTCTCTGCCAACTAGCTTTTATAGGGTCAGAAGATGCTATGCAGTCTGATGAGGAAGAAAAGACATTGATAGTTTGACCAAGTACTGGACCTTGCATGGTATATGCCAACCCACCAAGCCACAAACGCCAACAGGTGAGATAGTGGTACAGCCACTATGGAGGTACCAACTGCTTTATTAGATCTGAGGCCTTCTCTTCAGGAGGTAATTTCATATCACGGTCTTATAATCATGCTCAAAAGTCCATAACTAGAAAAGTTCCAGGCCCTGGGGTAGAACCTGTTGTTGCCGTTGTGCTAAGTGTTACCATGCTGCTAATTTTCTTTTTAAATGTTTATGCTCATGACCAAAGGGAGAGCTAACACAGGCTGCTCTCAACCCTGGTCAAAGAAGTTTCATTTTACAGTGGGCGTCAGTAAATGAAGACATGCCTAAATGGCCAAAATACTAAGAATAAAAGACTCTCAATACTCAGCCCCAAAGGGGAAATTTATACTAGTCTCCTACAGTGTGCTCAGGGAACATCATGGCAGAGGGGACAGAACGGGTGTTTTAACCAAAGGATGCACAGAAGGGCTATAACATGCTGTCTGGGACATGAGAAGGTGGAGGCAGTTATATCTCAAGGCGGCTGTGCTTGCTTGCACAGAACCATATAAGATCAAGCTGGCCAGAACCCTAGCCCAGATGATACAGATGTTGTTCAGGCCCTACCCTTTACAGAGGAGCCACTGTGGTGCTCAACTGAGAAGATGGAGAATCTTTCCTCATCGAGGGTGTGGCCATTGGTAGGCTTCCCATAACCATTGGAGAGACAGTTCCAACTTTACATAAATGGGCTATCCAAAAAAAAAAAAAAACTTGAAGCTGAGGGAAGTGTTAGGGGAGTCTTCAGCAGGAGAAAGTAGAGATGTAATCGTATTCCATTTTGTAAGTGTGTGACATTTTCAAAAATTAAAAAAAAATAAGAAAGGAAACAGTTCTGAGACTGATAATGGCAATTCTACCAATAATCTGAAAAATAAGGACATGAGTCACTAGAGAGATTTCCCAGTGATTAGGAGCACTGGCAGCTTTTCCAGAGGATCTGGATTCGATTCTCAGCACCTACAAGTCAGGAAACAACTGTTTGTGGCTCCAGTTCCAGGGAATCTGTCGCCCTCTTCTGACACCAACAGATACTGCATACATAAGGCAAGTGTGTGCAGAAAAACACCCACATACAAAAATAAATAAAATGCCAAAGAAATTTTAAAAATGCATGACTGTAAGGGTTGGAATGACCCATTTTAGAGTATAGCAAAGCTTTGACCAGAGTATACAATGAAGCAAACTAACACAGTTAGTTCATGATAAATCCAGGCAGGCAGCTTTATGTCATTATATTTAAGAACCCCATCACCTCAGCAAAACAGCACTTTTTGTTCCCAACAAAGAAAAATTAAAAATGACTATGTGATGGGTAAGGGGTGTATCTCAGCAATAACACATGAACTGAAAATCTAAACTCTTAGTCAAAAACTTAAGGGAAGGCTCTAGGGAAAATTTCTTCTAAAGAATTATTTAATATATTCCTATTTTCATGTGTGTTCACACAGACACTCATGACACTTGTGTGTGGTGGAGGTGAACATACTACAGTGTTCGTGTAGATGACAGAGGATTACACTGGCAGTCAGTTCATACTCCCCACACCTTTATGTGGGTTCTGGGGTTGAACTCATGGCACCTAGCTTGTAACACATATGCCTTTATCTCCTAAGCCACATCACCAAGCAGATCTAAGGGAATTTAAGAAAGATTTCTAGACACAAAAAAAATCTTCTTATAAATGGAAAAATACTCATTAAAATTAATTCTCTACCAAGCTAAAGAGAACAGGAGGGACGTATCCAAAACTCACATGGGTAGTGGAAGCAGCCAGTGAGGTTAGGGCCGCAGAACCAGTATACATATCCTTTTGATTTATCAACAGACTATCCATGCGTAGATGAGTAAACCTCAGCAAAATGCTTTGGGATTTTTTTTGGCTATGCCCTCTACTCTATCCTTTTTAGATATATACTAAAGAAATGTAATTTGCTAAATTATGCTGTACTAAAAGTAGATGGGAACATACAGAGAGGTCATCTAACCCGACCTAGCATAGGTGTCTTGCTGTGGTAACCAATAAGCTATTCACAAGTCACATATTTCTGTTTAAGATAATTTGAATAAATTATAAAATTAAGTTCCTTAGTGCCAGTCATCACATTTTAACCAGTCATAGATCAAACTTCAGTGATCAAGTACTGGCTGGTAGGAAGGCATTAAGGTCCTTAAGAGAAATGATACCAGTTCGAATCCTGGCTCACCATGTACCAGCAGTGTGAGTTTGGGCAAATCTTTCTTTTTGTTCTTGGTTTGCCTCTGAAAAACAGAGTCCTAACAGAGACTGCTGGGGATAAGCCATCATTTGAAAATTAAATACAATGTTAAATCATTAATTTATAAGTCAACATTGAATAGGTGACAGTTTTTGTTATTCACAGGTAAGAAACTCATATCCATCTGTTTGTGGGTAGTTATGAGCAAGGTGGTGCTATACTTCCGTTCTTTCCAAGAATTCTGGGTTTTTCTTTCCACTGTCTC
>NW_004949096.1:1458688-1469237 GCF_000317375.1 Microtus ochrogaster | reverse complement strand
GTACACTGCATTAGTTTTCATTTCATTGTCATTAAATCTAGTATACAGATATCAAAGTTTATAGGAAAAATATTTTTATTGTGATGAATTCACTTAAAGTTATTAATTTGGAAAGAATCACAAAAACAGCTTTTATATTTTAAATGAAATTGTGACTTCTTTAAAGCAAGAAACTGCTCGCTTTTCCATCTAGTCTTTTCAAACAAAGGGACATTGCTAAGTCGCTTAGGCCTGACCGCATTACACCACCAAGTAAAGCCATACAAGTATCGCTTAAGGCAATTGAGAGAAAATATTTCAGTGTTTCAGATCTCTCACTGTGGGAAATCCTGAATTAGGCGACGGGTTACTTTAATTAAGTATATATCAATTTACTCATCACTTACGAATTGCGGAGCAGCATCAGCATCCATAAGGGTCTTATACACAGCAGTGATACCACCTCTGGCAAAAGTAGCCACTCGGTCAAAGGTCAGAGCCAAAACAGGGTTTAATGGAGGTCTGAAAAAAATGGGAAAAAAATTTAAGCTGCCTGCACAATATACATTGAAACTGGAGCACAAATAATAAGGCATTTGGAATAAAACCTCCTATTCTGGAATTCCTATAGTGACATCTCAATATACATTTGACTTTATTTAGCTGGTTCCTAATGTGCCAAGTATGGTTGCAACGTGTACAGTTAAGAAGGGATCATGCCAGTGAAAGAGTGTGGTTGTGAAAGCAAGGGTTCACCTCATTCATTTTACTGTAACTAATTCAGGGTACCCACAGTGCATCTGGAACTGGCAATAGATAAATGCGCAATACTGAGCATGAACGACTATTTTATAACCATACTAAGTGTTGGTAAGGGTTACATTGATCTGCTTTCCATAACTACTAGAGGCCATGAGCGTTTAGGTGAATTTGAGACTTGAAAACATCTTAAATAAATAGCACGGTCTTCTATAAGCTATTTTTCTCAAGATAGATAAGAAGTATTTAGGGTTTAACTCTAGAATGCTATCCAGCATAGCTGCCCAGGCAATATTATTTGAAACTGCATATAATTATGGTAAGGACAGACAAGTCCAGCATGCGGGGGACAAAGGGCAAGGAAAGTGCTCAGATTCTCGAAAAACTGATAACATGATGAGGAGCAGAACAAAGGTGAAGAAAATGTTTACGATGAAAATGTGATACCGAAGTGGACCAAACACAGCAGAGGACGTGCACCTAGCTACCGGGTACGCTGAGCTCCACAGCCCCTGTGGGCGGCTGACGGCAGAGAAATGTCAGAGGAGAACATGGGATTATGGACGGCTAGGCACACGCTGCGGCTACACAGAAGGTCCCATTCTTCAGTCTGCTAGAGGCACCTAAGGAGTAAAATTTTAATAATTGTCTGCAATTGCTTTCAGGAGAGATAAACAAATAAAAAGCTCATTAAATGGGTGGATCAAAATGAAGAATATGAAAATATTTGTTATGATATTCTTCCAACTTGTCATGGGTTTGAAATTTTTCGAAATATGCAAAATTTGGAGGAAATTTTAAATATTCATTTTTACAGATGGATATGGCTGTCTGTGTCAAAATAAGTTATACACACCAGAATACTCCCTGAAAACAAACACTTTTCACTCAGTAAATACTGTATATTTTCTCAGTGTAAATTAAAGTATGCACCAATACAATTTTAGAAACAAACATTTCAAAACTCACAGTGGTGGCAAGATGCTGGCATAGTTACCTTGTGCTCTGCCTCACATTGGTGCTTTATTTTCAAAACTAGAAAAAAAAATTACATCACCCCATTGAAATAACAATGTCACAAATAAACTTAGAAAGTTATACAACTCTCCAGTTACAACTGTTAGTTGATTCTGGAATATTCCAGATTACTGGCACAGTACTACTTGTTTCACAAATATGACTAGCCAAGAATACATTTTCACTCTTTTTAAAATACTGAATTATAGAGACATGATAAAATATGATAAAGTCATTGCTTTTGCTTTGATGACGGCATAAAGAGGAAATAATCACACACACTTCATTGAACTGTTCTCCCACGGTTTGATAAATTATGCTAAAATTCTTACTTCTGTAAAATCCACCACTGTTTTCACCACTACATCCAATATAACTTAAATTAACTTGAGCTTTGCCTATAGTGAAAATGTTATCATTCTTTAAGTACATTCTAATTCTATAAATTATACAGCATCAGAAATCAACATGTGTTTGAATTCCATTCTATTGTGACAAACAAAACAGCATTTTGCGGCATGACACCCCTCCACTCCCAGTACCGTTATGGATTTCTAAGGAGACTGTTTTTTGAGGCTTGAAATTTTGGGCAAATACCAAATCTAATCGGTTCCTCATTTGCTGAAATTTAGATCTTTCTGTCTCTACTAATTTCATTATCGTTAACATAAAATCAATTCAACCTTACATGCAGCACGATTTTGTTCTACCTCTAAACAATGAGCTGAGAAAATTAAAATGGGCCAAAAAAAAAGTGTGTTTAAGTTTCCTGACAAGCAGTTTCAGAGTTCATCTGGATGCGTCCTGTCAAAATACGCATCCATTTCTGAGAAATCCAGCACAGGAGCCCGGCTTGTTGGTGCCTAGATACGGCAGCTTTTTTCTTTCTTCAGAAACACGGATAATTTTATGCAGGAATTTACCAATCCACAAAAATTTACACAATGCTCAGCAAATAGCCGGTAATTATTGTCAGCTAATGTAAGGCGCTGTGAGGAACGAAACTTTGATAGGAGAGGTTCAGAAGCTTCGCCGGTTTATCTTTAGCTGTCCTGTCATTGGTGCTTAGGAGGTTAAGACTTTATTTGTGAAAACATAGAGATATAGTGGGGAATCATGTTGTCTAAAGCTTCATAAATCTTGCTTAAGATCCTTTTCAATTACCATCCATTTCTCCTTTAAAAAGGGACCAAAAAAAATAGAGGAGAGGAAGCAGGTCAGGGCAGTGTGTGACAATGGCAATGTGATGGGCTTGGGCCCCCCGTGGCGTTTCCATCTGCTATCATTAAGGTGACTACTCAGACATGAACAAATCCCTCTTGCTGTGCTGACAGGCAGACCTCAAGAACTATGACAAGGCATTAAGACAGAAAGTCAGAGAGAGAGAGAGGAAGAGAGAGAGAGGAGTTGGTCATATTCCTTCTATAAACAATGCTGCCTTACTAAAAAATAAATGATCCTTAAATTGTATTGGAATTCTAAGATATGTTTTTGGTTTTTGTTCTTTCTTAATTCCTAAAGGGTCTTACTTGACTTCTCAGTTCTCCTGCTAGATTAGCCCACTGCAGAAAGATTGAAGACACACAGAATAAGCACCTTGCTCCTACCTGTATGCTTTCCCATACGAAAGCCAAATTTTTTGCCCGTTCTTCAGCAGCAGTGGACTCTTAATCTGTTGACCACGCTCATCGAAAATCCGGGCTGAAGACAAGGGGAGGCCTCGGGAATTGATGGAGGAACCTTGAAGCCGTTGATGGAGACGTAACTGATGCAGGGCAGGTGAAGGGGATGCAGAGGGAGACATGGCTATGTGAACATCTGTAACAAACTGTCTCTGCTCCGCTCCAAACAAACGATAATTAAATTCATATAGAATGTTAAAAGAAGTGTGAAATCACGGCAATGTTTAGTTCAGTGTAAAGTAACAAAATGAGCATGGGCTTTTAACCACCAGGGGGTGCCGCAGGCTTGTGATTGAGCCCTGACCCCTTGGCACAGCGCCTGAAAGCAGATGTGGCAGTCTCACAGAAAGAGCATTTAGTTTCCACACCCGGTAACAACCCTCTTTGATGAGAGCTACGCTTGTCTTGTCTGCGCTACATGGTTTGTTAGGCCCTCCCAGACCAGATTCAAGTTTTACTGTTACAACACGCTTTCTCCCTATCCCTGCCGAGCTGTGGGTAACCGGGTGCTAGAAGAATTCCCCCACTTCGAGGACTGCAAAAATCAACCCGCCTCTCAGTCTTTGCAGGCGTTTTCAGAACTCTTCCGCGAGCGCTTTAGTTGCAAGCCCTGCAAACCTTGGGAATGACTGAGGTCCGTGAGTTGTAAGGCTTAACTGGAGTGACAGTATGTAGTGATGTCCCCGTTTGAAATAACGGCGCTGTCAATGCTATGTCTTGCGGTCAGAGACTAAGTCATGGAGAGGATTCGTATTTAAAACACATTTCAGAGGTAAAGTCAATTCATGGGACGGTGGCACAGGAGGCACTTTAAGAAGACGTCTTTCGTCATCCTCTGTTACCTTTGTTTCAGCTTCCCGCCCCTGCTCTTCCCAGCTGACCCCTCTCACAGTATCCATCACCCTGCCCCTCCCCCAGCCTTCTGTCACGGATCTCCCTTTCTTCTCCTCCTTGCCAGCTCTTGCTTCTCAGTCTCTTATCGCTCTGTGGTTCCTGCAGGGACGAAGCCTCTTCGTTTTCTCTCGCTTTCTTTCTCTTACTTTCTACTGAAGGCGGATTGAAGAGCACTCAACGCTAAGGCTCCAGAGAAAAGGTTCAGTCCCCATAGACATACTGGGTGTCCCACCTCACCAGCCGTGAATCCTGGACCAAGTGAAATACTCTTTTTGGTCAACAGCTCCTCTTACAGAACACCTCAGAACTCAGCGCTGCCCTAAATGACATCAATCAGTCCTGTATTAGACAAACTTTTAATTTGAGCATCAAAGGGCTGGAAATGATGAGATTTCTTTCTGCTTCACTAAAGTTAAGATTTCTTAATCAACAGAGCCAAATTCTATGCATTAGAACGATGACAGCCGTTCTCTTCAGTTGCTTAAGAGGTGAAGGCATTAGTGAAAACCTGCGCTGCTTTGCTTTCCTCAGGGAAGTGCAAGCATATTTTTGGAATCTATGTATTATATTCCCCAGGCCCTAAACTGTGCTCTCAAACCCCGCGTTTAGTTTTGCTGCTCTGCTGTGATTTCAGAAAACATATAATGCTGGTCATTCATTTTTAAATCACAAGGATTTTGTTTTAGAGACAGCACTTTTTTGTATAGAGAAAGACATAAAAGATATAAGGACTGAACTTGGGGCAGGAGGGCACACAAAGGCCGATGGTGTGAGGAGGGGATGGGCGCTGGGCTCCCAAACATGCAGCTGAATTCATGTTCACAGGAGTTACATCACAATCTCCATTTCCCCAACTTGGTGACAGACTGCACTTGGTGTGTTCAGGGATGAGCATCCAACAGCCTACGGGAGATAAGGGCCTTTGTACCTTTCATCTGTAGGTCACTGGCTAGGGCTGGGCTGTGGAAGCCAAAAATTGTGATAATCTTTATCCATTTATCTTTAAAGCTATCATCACCGGGCCTTTACAGGATAAGAATTTGCTCTGAGATCTGAGAAGAGTGTGAAACAATTTCTCGGGTGGAGATTGAGGCTAGTGTGCCCGCAAGGGAGCGGGCTGCTTCAGATGCGCTCTGGAGAGTTTTGTGATGCCCCCAATTAAAGTTCCTCAAATCCCACCCACATTTTCTTGAAAATGAAAGCACAATTTCAGGGAAACATTAATCAGTACATGACGTTTCCATGGGATAACAGCATCCTGTAGAAGGCTCCTCCAGTTTGAGCTTTTACTAAAATGTAAAATACTCTAATGCAAATGGTTGGGAGACAGGTAGAAGATTCTAGAAGGACTGTGATACCATGGTGATTTCTACAGTGATGGACATGACAATGAAAGGGAACCAGCTAAGCTTTTGGATCTTTCTCTAATGAATTAAAATAAAAAATCCTGCTCCTTTGGGTTAACAGTCAATGGCCCAGTGAGCGCCACTCAACTGTGATGGAGCTTTAATGTTTGGCTCTACAGGCCAGGTAACGGATGCTTCCAGGGAGACATAAGTCTGAGGGTGCTGTACTGAAGGGGAGAAGAGAGTGAGCTTCTGAACAAAGAGGAGACAACAGAGCCCAAGACACTGGTGTGCACTCGGGCGCATAACCCCAATTTGTAAACAACGGGGTGTTCCATGTCCTTTTATGCAAGACAAAAGCCCAAAATAAAGACCCTGAACATGTTGGTTCTGCCTGAAAAACATCCCAATTGTCTGGAAAATAGGCAAAGGTAAGAGTGCCCGAGATAACTTTGTGGGATTTGTTCACAAGGAGCATGGTAGAAGACCAAGGCTATGTGGTAGTCACCCAGGGTGCATGGCCAGAAATCCTATGCCCAGAGTATATCTCCACCAAATGTTATGGCACTTCTTTTTAAAGTATAAAAACTAACTAAAATAAACAAAAGGTTTTGATGTTTCAAAACCAGGGCCCAGCATAAAAATATTTTAAAATGCAAACATACTGGTGGTTGCAGGAGTCAACATTCATCTGTACCTCTCCTTGTAGACCAATAAATGATTGGTATTTTATAAACTGCCCTAAGATGCTTACACTAACTCTAAGTTACACAGGGATGCTTACATTCACAAAACAATTACTCACCCTTTGCATCATCTCATCACCTTAAGTTGGGCTGTCAGACTTTAAATCTTTTCTACTGATGTAAGCAGAGATCTCTCCAGTGTCTTTACCATTTTCAAATACCTGCAAAGCGAACAGGTGGGAAAACAAGAATAAACACATGCAGACATATGCAAAGGGACGTGTGCAAGGCAAAAGACCAACTATCTAAACGCGTGCAAGCAATCGGATGGAAAATCGAGAGTACTAAGATAAGAAGGAAGGCCTCTGTCTCTCCCTTTGGCCTCGGGTCTCACCTGACTCACATTCCCTACCACCTTTAAAATAGAAGAGAGCTTGGAGCCCAAAGGAAGATCACAGCGGATGCCAAAAGGAACAAACACCAGCAAACAGTCAGCTAGCAACCAGTCAGCTAGCTTGTTCCATCCTCCTCGGGAGAATATAAAGCCACAAATTGCATAGAGAGTGTCTAGTCCTTATTTAAAAGGTATCGGTGTCGTCTTCATCCCTTGACTCACTCGAGAAAATTCAACCTGCCAGGTTTATTACATAACAGGAAGGTGAAGGTCAGCCATTTTTAACTGCACAAGCTCAACAAGTTGCTGAAAACAGAGATAAAATATTGCATTATGCAACAGTCGCTGGGAAAAAAAGGAAGAAATGAGAGCGGCAAATGTTCTGGTCAAAAGGATCCGAATAAACCGGTCCTGACAGGACGGCCCCACTAAAGTGAGCACTCCCCCTGCCCACACCACGCAGGGGCTCCATTCACTGGGCAAGAATAGACTAGGGCCAGAGGGAGGCCTGATGAATAATTTAAACCCTTGCTTTTTAGTTTAGTTTAGTTTTTTTTTTTTTTCTCAAAAGTTCTTTTCTGTTATGCCCATCACATTTTAGGGTGGGACTGTTTTATGTCGTTCTTGTGCTACTTCCTGAGAAGATAATTCAGGAAAATAACTCTGAAAAACAAAGAAAAAAATGTCTTTTGTTATTTTGAGACAGTTCAAACTTTATTTGGTAAGTTTTAATGCAGCTTGGGTAGCAATGTGTTTCAATAGCGCTTCTGCAGCCTACTGGGGGAAAGGGAATTTAATCGTCTAAGAAACTTAGGGATGACCCACCCCGAGCTCCTACAGAGCCACAGTGACCCAGTGGACAGCCTGCGGCCTCTGCTTGGCAACACTGGAGTTTTACTACCTGAAGTGTCTTTTGAGAGAAAAGAGAGAGAAGGGGGGGAGGGAGGGAGGATGGAAGGAACAATAGAATTTTCAGTAAGCATTTTCTCTAAATAAGCAAATCTGGGCGTGGGGGCAGGAGTGGGAAGAGCATCTTGCTGTTCCAACAATGTCCTCAGGGCTGTAATCTGAAATGAAAGTCTTAAACAACACAGGCATTGATGAGAAAGGTGGCCACTCCAGTTTGTATGGACAGGTCCAAGGCTGAAGAACCTATTGATGCTCCTTTGTCTAGACTGCTACAATGTGGGCACAGTGCAGTAAACTCTACTCTAGGAAACAGCAGTGCAAGCGCTACCTGCCTTGCTGGGAGGGCCTTGGAGCTGAGCTCTGCCTCCACACCTAGCTCTGGCCTTATGCCTCTGCTTTGTTCACCACAGATAATGAGACTTCCGGTGCTCTGACCGGGAACACGAGCCCACCCGGAGAAATACAAAACCAGAAAGAAAAAAACAAAACAGTGCACTCAAAGCAGAAACACTGCTTCTAACTCCCCCAAACTCTCCAGGGGCTTAAGAAAACGGGTGCTGTCACAGTTAAGCAACACTCTTTTGAAAGACCCTCCCATACTTGAAAGTACTATGTTAAACTCTGCTGAAATTTAGCTGGGCCCCCAGGCTCAGCAGATGCTAAAACTGGATGTCGATGGGTTGCAGACTCACTGACTAGGCTAAGGAGAGGGAATATTCCACCCCCAAGGCATTCTATCTAAACTGTCAACTTGCTGCAGGGTGTTTTATCTGTCTTTTTGGTTTTTCAGGGAAATTCAAGAATAGACATGGGGCCATTCCCAGGATGAGTTAAGCCCACCAATTTGAGAGCCAATGAAATGCTTGTGCTATACTACCCTCTTATGTAATCATTTTTCCCTATAAATACGGCTGTTTGAATTTGCCCGGGGTGCTCAGTTGGCATAAGCTGCTGGTGCACCCACAGGTGCCTGTGTAATCAATAAAGACACCTCTTGCTGATTGCATCTGTTGGCCTGAATTATTGAGACTGGGGGATTTCTCCCACCACCCTGAAAACAAGGGTCTTTTCACTTTGAGGTTCTTCTTTAGGAAGGACACGCCTTTGGTTTTGAGGTTCACAGAACTATGCCTGCTCTCACTGCCAGCCTCGAGATGCCCGTTGCCCCTTCTTCGTGTGACAAGTCTTCCCACCTCTAATGTGCAGTTTTAGACACAGACAGCTCACTAGGCCACATGTATCTACCACTGAGGAGATGTGGGCAAAGGAAAGTTTGTTTTCCTAGGGCTTTATTGTTAAGAAAAACTAGCTACCGCCATGGCTTCCTAGAGGAGCTTGGCATGGCTTCATTTCCTATAGCTCTGCAACAAAACTCTCTCTGTGGAGCAGAAGGATGCCTGGAGGAGCCATGGCTAGCACACGAGGTAACGGAAGCTAGAAAACAATAACCCAGAGCCTCTTGGCAAACACAGCTCATGATAGCAGAAGAATAAAAATTTATATCTATCTCCCTAGTCACACGAAGCATGGAGATTTCAAAAGTGTTCTGTGTGGCATGGTATTTCCGTTCTCCTCTGTTCTTCTTTCACGTAGTACTGAGAACTACGTGCCAAGTTCTGGTCAGGAAGTTAAAATACACTAACATGGTATAAGATTTCTGTTCACGAGATGATTGTTGTCTGTTAGATTAGATGGAAGGACAGACAACAAGCCACCCACACAATAAATAAGAATCCTATTGGCATATGAATGAACAGCTAGAGTAGAGAGGCCTGATGTTTATATGAGTTGTTTCATTCAGCAAGAAGAATACAAAATTAAAAATGATGCGTAGTATGAAATATTCATTTAGAAGAACAAGACGTCACAATTTGCATGCTTTTAAAGCTCATACAGAAAGAACCACGATAAACCTTAAGTAATGTTGCAAATATTCTTGATGATAAACTATCCTCTGAATCCCATTCTCTGAACCCATCTTTGCACTGTTGTTCTCTGACAGTTTTATTAAAAGAAAAACAGGGCCCTTGGCCCAGCTACAATTCCGTCACCAAATTCAGGCCGGGGAAAAAGATGGTCTCTTCCTTTCTGTCATATTACTGAGTAAAACTGTCATTTTTGAATAAAACGGTTTCTCTCAGCATCATAACTGTTTGGTCAGTTCATAAAGGTTCTAAGGGTTGAGTTTGAATTTGACAGAAAAAGAAAAGGATGGATTGAGAAAAGTAGTAGTTTTAGCTAATTGTAGCTGAAATATATTGTGTTTGCAAACTGTATAGGCGTGCATGTTCACATGACCATCCGTCTAGAAGAGACTGGCCTCCTCTTCGTGTGCTCGGAGGGACTTAAGCATTAACGTCAGCACATGCTGCTCCGAGTAAGAGAGAAGGTCGTAAGTGCTATGTGAGGAAAGAGCAAATGCCAGGAGCCATAGTCTGGGTCCACAGAATGACGGGGCGTGACAGTAAGTAGCTGCTTAGGAGAGAAGCTACTGCAGCAGGGATTTGGAAATCAGAGAGAGAGACAAGCAGATGAGCTTTGAGGAAAGAACTACAGCAGAGGAAATTCCAGAGCAGAGAAACTCAGCAGAAAGGTCGGGCATGCTCCGGAGGTGGTACTGAAGCCATTGCAGCTGCAGCAGAGTAAGAGAGGCAAACATGAAGACAGACAGAAAAAAAAGGCCAAGAAAGGGATGAGGAGTCAGTAGAATGTTCCAGTAGAGTGGGAGGAGGATATGGCTCAGGTGCCATGGCTGTGTATAGAGACCAAAAGAGAACTTTCTGGAGTTGGGTCCCTCTCTCTCTCTCTCTCTCTCTCTCTCTCTCTCTCTCTCTCTCTCTCTCTCTCTCTCTCTCTCTCTCTCTCTCTCTTTTCCTTCCTGAG
>NW_004949096.1:1434487-1458588 GCF_000317375.1 Microtus ochrogaster | reverse complement strand
AAAAAAAAAAAAAAAAAAAAAAAAAAAAAAAGCCAAGAAAGGGATGGGGAGTCAGAACAGAAGAATGTTCCAGTAGAGTAGGAGGAGGATATGGCTCAGGTGCCATGGCTGTGTATAGAGACCAAAAGAGAACTTTCTGGAGTTGGGTCTCTCTCTCTCTCTCTCTCTTGTCCTTCCTGAGGCTGCACTGAGTCCCCAGGCTGGCAAAATTCTGGAATGCTCTCCTGATCCATCCCAACATGAGTGATGGTATAACAAAAATAAAATAACCACTTTTCTACTTGTTTGTTTGTTTTAACCCGGACCTCAGGGACAGAGCTAAGGTTACACACATCAGACTTATGCCATCAACGTCTTCACCAGCTGAGCCTTTCTTCCCACCTAGCTGATAGTTTTAAAGGATCATCGTGATCGCTGGTTTGCCGATAGACTGCAGAGGCAAGGCTAACCAGAGAAGCACACAGCAGCGGCTCAAAGCAGAACATGAACCATGGGCATGTTTAAGAAAGAGTCGGTTTTTATTGGTTGTTCCAGAGCAGGGTTAGTTGCTGAAGCTTATTAGTGAGGCTGAGAAAGAAACCTTGATGGCTCAGCTAACAGTGCTGAAACTCTACTTCCACATCCGTAGATGTAAAGTAATCAACATAAATGTAACTCCATATGCAGTAATTGTAAAGACATGCATTTATCAATAAATGTCAAAATAATTCCATTTATTATAAATACAGCATAGAGACAGTGACCAAAATTTAAACTATATAGAGTAAGCTGACTTCGATGGGAATCTGTGAGCCAGAACTGATCTTTGGTAAGCTTGCTTGGCATCCCTTATGATATCCCTTTATGGGCTCTGGGAGACCTTGTTTGGTGCCTTTATTGGCCTTTAATACTATAAATCTGGTTAAGAGCTAGCTGTTGGGGAACAGCAGGTTTCCAACTCTACTCAACCACTGGGCAGACCACCCAGGAAGCCCTCCATGAGGTGAGCAGAAGGCCAAGTGCCTGAGCTTCAAAATGCCTCAGGGCGCAATGCTGTCAAGAGGCAATAATAGAAAAATGACCCCACGGTGTGCTGCCGAAAGTCAGGGGCTGCACAGCAACAGGATTGACACTGAGAGGTCTGTGCAGATAGCTAATACAGCCTCACGAAAATCACCTGCTCGATTTCAAGTGGATATAATTTAAAATGTTGCAATAAACTTATGTGTTGTCTTGGCCTGGGGTTCTCTGGAATCAGACACCCTGAAATGGCATTTGCCTGTAGTAAGTTAACTGGGATACATTCAGGAGCAATGCTGGGAACCCCAGGATGCAGAGTGGGGGAGAATTGTTTGCATTGTCACAGACTACCCGTAGGAGATCTGGAGAGAGAATGGCCCACAGGAGCAGTCACTTTGAAGCCACCCACCAGACAAAGGCTAGATATAGGCTGCCTTGAAGGTGGAGGCCTTGCTATGGGGAAGATACTCCTTTCTGCTAAGGGCAACTGTTTGGGAAGAAGGCAGCTGTGGAAGTGGGGGATGGGCATCTCAGTTCTGCAGAGGTGGACCAGTTGGCATAGCGTCTGGTAAGGACAAAACAGTTCAGAGTGTAGGACACACTGTCACACGCCTGAGCCCATACCATCTTCAAACAACTAGGAAAATTACGTAAGAGGAGATCTCAAGAGAATTAATTTTATGTTTCAGCAAAGCCCACCATTTAGAAGTACAGAAAGTAGATGGTCATCCATGAAATAGGATTTTAGGGATGGGCTAAAAGACTCTAACCCCAAAGTAGCCCTCCCCCACATTTGCCAAGGCATGAAATTCCCATTCGAGATTCACTCCTGTGTCACCTCAGCTGTAGAAGAGAAAACAGGAGTCAGAATTATTACTTATTAACCCCTTTACATGCTATGATTTTCAATCTCAGCTCATGAAACCCAAGGTAAGGCTGGTGGACAAGAAATCAGGGGTCAGTGGGAGATGAAATCCAATGACTTCAAACAAAATCGTCCTTCTATCTGTCTTATAAAGTGATTACAAAGAAAAGAATTTGTCTAAAAAATTTGAAACTATCTTAACTTCAGAGAGCATACACCCTAAGAACAAATGTGGAAGAAAAGGATGAAGTAAGAGCAGAAGACACCTCACAGCCTAGACTGAGCAAGAATGACAGGAGAGCCAAGGAAGGTGGGAGATGGTGACGTCTGCAGGATAGCCTCCATCAGCTCCACAACCGCCCTAGCAGGGCTGAGTCCCTTCCTGTGAGTGTCTACAGCTACATCTCATCAGGGCTCTTGCTCGCAATCCATTTCCGCACTTAACTATGAACAAAGCAAAATGTCCAAAATACGGTGAATAGTTCTACAAAAAGAAAAAAAACAAAAAGAAAAAAAAAAAAAACAAACAAAAAGTCATCCTTTTATCCAATTACAGTCCTCACCAAATTTACTCTGTGTCTACTCGAAATCACCTAGAAGACAACAGGAGGGCGATTGATTGGCTGGGTCCTGTGTCCTCAGCCGGGAATGGGCTCTGTGATGAGTCTATCCCGAGAGAAGAGAGAACCGGATCACATTAATATAGTGGCCGAAATTGTATTTAGCTTGCATTAGAGGATCATGTATGTGGCCTGCATTAATAGAATATGCTATGCCCAAGGGTTTGGTATATCCAAGCGTTTGGTAAATAAAGGCTCCATGTATCCCTTTTACCCAAACGCTAGAGAACTTTGACGAGCACAGTCACACAGCCCAGATTCTCCTTCACTGAGAGTAACGAACATTGCAGGGTTCAATATGAACTACATCAGATTTCCCACATTCTCATTCCTAGAAACCACAATTTTCAACTGGGGATAGAGTAAAAAGAAAAAAAAATCATGTTTCCAGCTTTTTTAAAAAAATACAAACTCCCCGTGACGATAACGTTCCCCTAGTGTGAATGAATATCTGCTTCAATTAACCGAAACATACACAACACTATTTCCAGCAAAACATTTTTATCTTGAGTAATTCATTTGGTTTTTTTTTTTAGATGACAAAACTGCAAGCAGACTCCTAATTATGTTTGAATACATCACCTCGTTTGCAGATACTGGACTATCTGTGTGTATGTGTTACTCAGACAAAGAATTCTACTTGGAAACATCCACGATGAGTCAGACTAACATAGATGTCAGTGGGCAGTGCTGGGGAGGGGAACATATGTGGGCAGGGAGTCTTAGCAACTTGAGCATATCAAACACTCTGTGAAAAAGCTAATTGAGAGGTAAAACCAAATTAACTGTTATGGAGAAGGACAATCTCCCCGAGAGAGCACGCGCAGGCAGCAGTAAGGTTCAGCGGTTCATTTAGTGGGAGTCACTGCTGGGACCGTAATACAGCCCTGGCCCGTGGACTTTCCCTGCTGACTGCCCACCTGGCAATTCTCTGGGCACCTTCTAGAATGTCAGCGCTGCACAGGGAAAGGCTGCCTCGTTACAATACACTCGGCATGGGATTCAATGCCAGCACCAATTGCTTTTTCCTGAGTTTGCTACCAAAGCTGTTTTTCTGTTCAGCATGTGGAGAAAGAGAAGATTGGATCTCCCAGAGCACAAAGATTTACATCTGGCTGCAGATGCCTGTCAGCAAAAGGGGCCCCAGCCTGGGAAGAAGTGTGTGTGGTGGTGTGGTGTGTGTGTGTGTGTGTGTGTGTGTGTGTGGTGGAGGTGGGGCAACTCAGTGCCCATTGCAAGTCAAGAAGTTGGAAGGCACACGTGACACCCTCTGGAGTCTCTGAGTGTCTCAGTTTCTTTACCTGTAAAATAGGTAACGCAACTAATCTAACAGTGCATAGTCTACATGTGGAAACTGATTATCTCTATCACATTTTGTCCAACTTTTGAAGAAAAATTTTCAAAACCATAGTGATTAATATTCTATTGCTCGCATTACAGTTTCTTTTCAAATGCAGGCCGGGCTGGCACACTTTCCTACTCATTTTTAAGGTATGTCTTAGTTCTTCCCCATTGTTCACTCAAATAATTGTGAAATAGAGCTTCTTCTGGGCTATAACATGCCTTGGGGGGATGGTCAAGTCGGTAACAGAGAAATCAAGACTTTCCCAATGAAACAAGGGCACAACGTAAATACAAGAGGTCACAAAAAAATTTAAAAGAAACCCACAATTATTCAACCAACAATTGACTACACTGATCTAATTCTAGGCATTAAATTGACCTATGGAGACCTAAAAGCATAAATAAACTTATTAATGCAAATAAAGACTCAGAGAGCTTCAAACTTGCTTAAATGGCCATAGATAAAGGATATATATCTTAAAAAAACTTTTTACACTGGTCTTAACAGTAGAATCTCTTAAGAAGACTTTATTTCCATGTCTCGTGTCTCATGTCTCATCTTTGGAATTACATGGTGTAATATAATACCAAATTTAAAGAACAGAATACAGACATTGATTCCAATTGTGGGAATGTCCTTGGTTTTTTGTTGTTGTTGTTGTTGTTTGTTTGTTTGTCTTTGCTTTCATTTTGAAAATTTAAAACACAATTTTGAGAAATTTCAGGATACAAGTCCCATGGACTGTAATCCTGTTTTCCTATCCAGCCATTTATGCTGCTGCACCCACAGTGTGTGCTCTTGCTTGTGGTGCTGGTGGTGGCATCCTGGTACCTTCTCTGGCTCCTGCATTTTACAGTCTTTTTATGCTGAGGATTCCTAGTGTCTTTGCCTTCAAACGCCGCACTTTCTGTGTCCTGTGCTGTATCAAGCTCTTCAGGCAACAGGTGTGCTCCGTGCTCTCTCACTTTCTTATTCTCTTCGCACTCCATCCCCTTCTGCTTCCAATACCCCTAGCCCCTGTGAGAACATCTGCTGTTGCCATGGCTCACTGACTGCTGCCTTCCTGGTCCTGTGCCTTTGCCTGCAACTCCTCCTCCTCCTCACCCCCACAGAGATGCTGTCAGCACTGTTAGCCTGAGAGAGCAGGATGGAAAGGATTGATGGGAAAGGGTATTAGCAAATCAGTAGGGGATGGTGGGAGGGAGAGCAAGTAGTAAGGTGGGTGATTGTGTCTGAGGATTGATGAGCAAGAGCCAGTGATGTGTGAGTAGGAGGGAAAGGCATGAGGGACGTGGAAGGTGGGTGCGGGGTGTCTTTTCATTGGAGTTAACGCTCTCACACACAATTGGTTACTGACGCTCTCCGGGTTGCCTTCCACAGGCTGCCAGTGGCGAAAGATACAGTTTCTGTGACACCTAAAGCTTGCAAGACTTGGTCATGGAACCAGGCCAGGCAACAATGGAAGCTCCCTTTAGAGTCAGACCCGAAAGTGGGTGTTTCTTTACAATTATAAAGCAAACCACAAGGATCTTGTAGTGACTTTTAGACAGAAAGTTTTCTTTGTCCTTCTAAGACCAATACTGTGATTATTTGAAAGCAAAACTAATATATCAGTTTTCTTAGCCTTACGCCAGATTTCCATCATTGTATCTTATCAGCTTGTTTATATTTTTAAAAAAGAGCTAATTTAGTGGATAGAAAAGATGCTGAATTTTCTTTCCAGCATTTTCTGACCTTTCCTGTGCCCGGAACACTTGAATGAGCAATGTCAATAGCACAAGAGCGCCTGAAAACTGAAAATCATTTTTGTTGTAGAGTTGTACAAAAAACAAACAAACAAACAACAAAACCAAAAGAGCTGAAGGAATCTCCCACAATGGGAATCAATATCTGCAGACTGTCCTTTAAGGACTTGACATTATACTATACCATGAAATTCCAAAAATGAGGCATGGAAATAATGTGTCTTTTTAAGAAGTTCTACTGTTAAGACCAGCCTAAAAGATCTTTTATAAGTATCAGTGAAGGAATGATGAGGATGAATAGTTCAGTAGAGACGAGAAAGCATCATCTATAGTAGAAAACGGCCCCAAATCTGAATGCCCTGTCCCCAGTCCCTAGGGGGGACCCTCGGTGTTCTAGATTCAGATGACACATAAGACAGGTTGTTCAGTTGATTGCCTTTAATTTTATTTTTTATTTTTGTACAGTTATAGTTATATATTGGGTGCATTTCCTATACCCATTGTCCCCACCCTTCCCTTTGTCCAACTCCCTCCTGTTTAGCTGCTTTGTTTCTCAACTATCTCATTTCTATTTTTTATATACACATGCATTATTGTATATGACTATACAAGATCTAGTAATCACAAATGGGAGAAAGCATATAGTATTTTTCTTTCTGAGCCTGACTTCTTAGATTAACCTAGAGTTGTATCCATTTCCCTGCAAATGACACAATCTCATTCTTCTTTACGATGAGAGCAACCCCACTGTATTCACAAACCACGTTTTCCTTATTGTTCCTCTGTTGACGGGCTTCTAGGTTGGTTCCATAATTTAGCTGCTATGGACAGTGCTGCAGCAAACCTGGAGGTGACTCTTTGATGTGGAGTCTTTGGGGTAAATACCAAGGAGTGGTATACTTGGGGCAAGATGGAATCTTCATGTGGTTTGATTTCTATTTCCCTGATAGCTAGTAATGTGATTGCTGTTTGTGTCTTTTGGTTGTTTGTACTTCATCTTTTGAGAACTTTCTGCTTTTACTTTTTTCTTTCTAATTTTGTTGCGATTTCTTTCTTTCTTTCTTTCTTTCTTTCTTTCTTTCTTTCTTTCTTTTTTTTTGGTCTAATTGCTCTGACTAGTATTCACAGTGCTGTGTCGAATAGAAGTGGCAAGAGTCAGTCTCGTTTTTTTTTGGTGTCAGATCTTAGAGAACATATTTTGAAATCTACACATTTGTTAGGTTAGTTGTAGAGTTTCCATAAATAGCCTTCGATTGTGTGTCCTCAAGCATCCATGTTTATTTTGTTGAGTGGTTTGAACCATAAGTGATACTGAATATGTCATCAAGATTTTCTGTATCTTTTGAGATATCAGATGACTTTTTATCTCTAATTCTGTTAAAACATATTATATACATGTGGTAATAAATTGATTTTATATGTTGCTTTCATTGAATCTCAGGAATAAATATCATTTAGTTATAACTTATGATATATTTGTGCCCTGTTGCATTTTACTTGTTTATGATGCAGAATTTTAAAATTTGTATTCATCAGATTACTGTCATGCACTGTCCTATATCATTCTGTATTCTCTTTTTTATGCTGCCTTCATCCTGTCTTGATATCATAGTCATGCTGATCTCCTGTATTTAAAAGTGCCCTCTCTTTTAGGTTTGGAACAGTTTTAGGAAGACTGGTGTTAATTATTCTCTATCTACTTAGAGAAGTTCATCTGTGAAGATATTGCTTGTCTTTTCCTTGTCCAGAGGTCTAGGTTACTAATACCTGTTTCTTATTGGTTGCTTGTCTGCTCAGCTTTCGAGAGCTTCTGATTCAGTTTTAGTAGGTTGCATATTGATAGAATAACAATTTCCTCTAAGTTATCCAATTTGCTGGCGCCTTATTGTTGTTAACAAGTCCTTTTTACCCCTTTTGTTTCTGAGGCAACTGTGACTGTCTGATGGCCATGGCATAACATTATTATCATGAGATGCAGCAACTGCAGTTGCTTACACTTGGCCTGTTGAAGACTGGACCTCTCAATCAGTCATGGCTGGGGGAGGAGCTCATGAGGCCCTACCCTGCCCTGCTGAACTGTTAGCAACTTCAGGACGCTGGGGAAAGGGGAGCCATTATTTTTAGATGTGTACCTACTGGTGAGAGCTGAGAGAGAATCTTTCTGTACACCGTGAAGATGTGTTTTTGTCAAGGCATCTTCTGATTGGTTAATAAAGAGCTGAATGGATAATAGTTGGGCAGGAGAGGATAGGCAAAATTCCTAGGGAGAGAGAGGAAGAGGAGAAAGAATCTAGGTGTGAGTATTATGCCAGTGAGACAGAGAGCAAGTCAGGCACATGGTACAGAGGAGAGGTAGCAGAGTTATTACCAAAACATAGATTAATAAAAGCTGGTTAATTAAGTTATAAGAGCTATTTGGGGAAAAGCCTAAGCTAAAGGGCAGGCTTTCGTATTAATATTAAGGCTCCATGTCATTATTGGGGAGCTGGCAGTCCCACAAAGGAAACTCTGACTGCATTTGAGAATGTTTACTACTACAGGAGAGCCCAGCAGATCCCATTGGACAGTTCTATACCCACAGTCATGCAGAAGACCCCAGGGTCTAAACTTGGGTCACAAGACAAACTGAAAAGACATGAACATGAGAAAGATCTGTAGGGAAGAGTGGAAGTGATGGGGAGAAGAAGAAAAGAGAGCATGGGGTGAAAATAATCAGAATTCATTATATACATGCACAGAATTTTCAAAGAGAAACAGAACTAAATGAACACTGGCTAGGTCTGGGATGCAGCTCAGTGGGAGTGGACTTTTGGCACACGCACGTCACTCCTCAATACAGGAAAAACAAACAAGCAAAGAGATGATTCTATCCAGTCAAACTTGGAAACTACTACCCTAAAAGGTCAAGGAGTTGAGATGACACTTGAAGCTGTTGGGATTTAGAAGAATAATATGTGTCTTGAGAGGGACTCAGAATTTCAAATGGGGAAACTGAATAGAGCAGAGGCAGAAGGATATGATGCCGCCGAGTCTTCCTGGGGTGGGGGTTGGGGGCGGGGACATCAGCAGGGGAATGTATGACACAGGTGGGAGAGAATTCTGGATAGGTCACCTAACCACTCAGGTGTGCTGGATACAGGACTGGCAGTACTAATGCCAAGAAAGCCTGTAACGCACAGTGAAGGCATTGGGTGGTTTATTTAGCTGGTTTTGATAGCCTCGCGCAGGTTGTAGCTACCATATTAGACAGCACAGCAGGTACCTACAAATATTATACAATGTGTTTCCTTTGCTTATAAATTTCCTATTTGCTGGTGTGGGAAGAATTTTGAAGGATGCTGAAAGGAGGAGTCTGCAATTAAAATCTTACTGTCAAGCTAATATGTTAATAGGATAGAAATTCTTCAGAATCAACAATGAATTGATGGGGGAAACGTTCTTTTTCCCAGTGACACTACAGTCAATACAATAGCAGATTAAAAGGAATGGGCATGTTGTTAAGGTGACCAAACCCCTAGTCTGGTTTATCTCATAATCAATAGCAAGTATTTTTGCAGAACGGTCCAAAACCAAGCCAAAATCTGAAAAGAACAATATCACTCAACCATGGAACCCTTGTCTTTGATGCCTTAGATGTCACTCCCTGAATCTTTTGCTAACTGGCACAGGCAATGCATTTAAGATTGAGCCACATTTCTGAAAAGGTCAATTTTTAATGGTAATATTCCCATTTAAAATTAATCCATGGGACTATCATCACACGCTCCCATACTCTTTGAAATGGTGTTCACGAAGAATAAAGTGCAAGATGAAGGCTGAGCAGAAGGCAGCTGTGAATATTATCATATCACCGTAAATGGGATGGAAAGGCAGTGGAGGTCTCCAAACAGTCTTCTAACGCGGAAAGGACCACACTCTCAGCAATGCTGGTCCAGCTAAGCAGAGGTCTTTGAGATGAGAACTACGAAGTTACAGAACTGCATTAACTTGACAGAGGCACCATGACTATGCTACTATTAATACACACATCTTTACATTCCCTCAGCTTTTGTCATTTCATCTGCTTTATCCGACGCGGGTTATTCTTTTCCCACCTAACGCTGTAATAGCAGAGGAGCTCCGGACATTTAGCCATCTTGTCCTGACAAATAACCAATTCACCTTTCTCCCCTCAGTATATTCTTAAGTATTGATTTTGCCAAGTGAACGCAGACGTGTGTCACACTCATCCAATACGTATCTGTCTTCCTGGAAATGTAGTTTGAACATCAATCAGTCACCCAGCCGTTTCACCTCCGAGTCTTATTGCCGCTGTCTGCCAACTATTACACCTTGGCCGTTTTCCAAACATGTTGCTTTTAGAAAACAAAATGGACACAGTATTTTATTTCTTTGAGATGTATGCAAATGTTTGCTAACTGACGTTCATTAAATTTACTTTTCTGTATCGAATGCTAGGTTTTTTAAACCCCCATTTCAAAGACACATAGTTATTCCCTTTCGAGACCCTATTTTCTGAATAGTATTCTTTTCCCTTGCGAGTCAGACCTCCCAGTTGAGGAGGACTGAGAACCGATGTCACACAGGTCCGCAGCGGCACAGAATGCTTCTGTCCCTGCCTGGATCCAATGAGGGTCAGAGTGACACCCACCTTGAGCTGCAGGCCTCCTGGGACCACGATGTTTGCAGGAAGGCTCTTAAGGTGTTGGCAGACACAGGAGGAGAACTGCTCCTGCTCAGCCTGTAATTGGGGGCCAAGCTTAGCGAGATGGCCTCTGTTGCTTTTGATAGCTGTCTGCAACTCATCAATCAGCATGCTCACCTGAAAGGGTTAAATTGCAAGAGTTGTTAGCAAGAAGTAATTGTTGATGTCACACCTATTAGATTTTTTGAGTATCTAGCCTGATAGGAGAAAATGACTTCGATTCAAGAATTTAACTATGGCTCTATCCTCTGGTAAAGAGAGCACGAGGGACAAACATCGCTATCTCCATTATCCACTTTTTGTTTGTAGATAACAACTCTGTGTGTGTGTCCCTTTACTTTTGTACTAAGAAGCCATTTAAAATTGCTGAATAAAAACCAACTTTATGCATAACGAAGAACATATAGATCTCAGAACTGTGTAAAATACTTAAACTGCTTAACAGGCCCAATATGGTGACACTTAAAAGAAAGAGGTCGGCTGTGTGACATCAGTCTTGTCGACATAATGAATTCCAGGACATCAAGTGCTACATAAGAGCCCATTTCAACAAAGGAAAAAAATACAAAGAAGAAAATAAACAAAATACTTAACAAAATAAAAGCTTTCTTGGCCTTTGAAGTTCATTGTTATGCAACCTGTTACCATACTTCAGTTTATTATAAGTGCCCTTTTTAAACTATTTTACTTTACCATGTACTAAATTAAAATGTCAATGGATATATTAAATTCATTAAGATTTTGTAGACCTTTAAAATATGTTTTCTGCCTAGACGGCATTCTAAATATACACAAAATAAAGCATAAAATTTTCCAAAAATAAGAAAAGGCTTAAAAGACACTTATCTTTGATGTTTCTATTTCTAGACTCCTAATCAGTGGAGTTAGGGAAGACATATGACCTTTACTCATATATTATTAAAGAGATATGATGAGAACTCAGAAGTAACAAATTAACATCATAATCATATAGCTTGGTAATTAAAAATGACTACACTTCTTTGACTCCTCATTGGTTCTGTCTTTGGGAAAGTGTCCAGAACCAGTATAGCTAGATTATACGGTAGTTCTATTTTTGGTTTCTTGAGAAGCCTCCGTGATGTTTCCATAGTGGCTGAGCTAGGTTATCTACCCACTCATGATGAATAGGAATCCCCCTTTCTCCATCTCCTTACCAGTATCTGTCACTATTGTTTCCTTAATGCAAACCCTTCTGACAGTGGTGGAATTTGCGCCTCCACAGCTAAGAATGTTGAAAACTAGTTTAACATATTTTTTAACCATTTATGTTTCTTCTTTGGAAACTCTCAATTCATTCAGCTATCTATTTATGGGGGGATATTTTATTTTGAGTTCTTTATATAGTCTAGATCTAGCCAAAGCTTTCTTCATTCTGCAGACTGTTTCTTGCTGATAGCTTCCTTTCTAGTGCAGAAGCTTTTACCATAATGCGATTCTACTCGTCAATTATTTGCTGTGTTTCCTGTGCTACTGGAGTCTTTTCCAGAAAGATCTTGACTGTGCCTGTACCTTCAAATATTTTCTTCTTTGTACACTGGTGTGGCAGTTTGAACGTAATTGGCCGCATAAGCTCATGTAGAGTGGCACTATTAGGAGGTGTGGCTTTGTTGTAGTAGGTGTGGCCTTTGTTGGAGGAAGTGTGTCACTGTGGGGGTGGGCTCTAAGGTTTCACAAACGCTCAAGCCACATCTAGTGTCTCAGTTCACTTCCTGTTGCCTTTGGATCAAGATGTAGAATTTTCACCTCCTTCTCCAGCACCATGTCTGCTTAGAGGCCACCATACTCACAGTTGCCAATGGAGTAAACCTCTAAAACTATAAGCCACCACCCCAATTAAATGTTCTCCTTTTTAAGAGTTGCTGATGTCCTGGTGTCTCTTCATAGAAATAGAAATCCTAACTAAGACAATGGATATATTGTTGTTTTTCCTGCTTTAACATTTTCTAGGACTATTGTTCTCATCTTTATCCTTGTGTGGTTGATAATAATTCTATTCACTGCATAATTCTATGTCTTGCCTAAATGTCTGCAAATAAAATGGACAATTCCTCTAAAGAGTATCCTATATACTTACACATTAACCTCTTAATATCTGAAAAAACAGTATTTGATCCAGCCCTCATCCAAGAAGCTTCCAAGCTTCTTCTTGCAGTAGATGGTAATTAACACAGAGGCTGACGACTGTACACACCACACAGAGACTGAGAACAGTCTTGGAGCACTCAGTCCCAAATGCAATGTGTTCATCGAACTACTCCTCTCAAGGTGCAGGGATCTATAAAGAAGAGGGAGTAGAAAGATTTTAAGAACCAGAATGACTGATGTGTCTTCCAGACAGAACAGGACTGGTGCACATATGAGCTCACAGACTGTGGCAGCACACATAGGACCTACACAAATTCAAGGCAGATGGGGTCCCAGCACTGAGGTGGGGAAGTAGATACAGGTTTTCAACCCTAACCAAGAAGCTATTGGCAACTGATAGCTGCTGGCAAAGGGACAATCAATTTTCTCCAATGGAGTATCATCAGGCATATCAACCACACTCTACAGCATGTCTTGTGCCCCAGAAAAGTTGGCCAACACAAAATAAACTCAATGGTTTGCAGTTATGGCTGTGTGTGTGTGTGTCTGTCTGTCTGTCTGTGTGTGTGTGTGTGTGTGTGTCTGTGTGTGTGTTTTGGTCATTTTATCATATTGGCTTTTTGTTTGTTTTTAATCTTCATTTTTTGTCTTTAGGTGTTTTTGTTTATTTGGTTTTAGGTTATTTTTGAAAGAGAAATAGAGATAGAACCTGGAGTTAGATTAGTAGGGAGTTAGAAAGGAACTGGGAGGAGGTGGAGGAGGGAAAAACATGATCAAAACATAGTGTATGAAACAAAATTTAAATAAAAATACATGAACAGGATATGGGAGAACTCTAAAGCACTAGGTTAAGCCTTAACCTTTGGATTACAGGCATAGAATAAGGAGAAAAATATCATATCAAAGACATAGAAAATATTTTTTATAAAATCATAGGATATTTTCCAAACATACAGAAAGATGTCCACTCGAGAATAACAAGCTTAAAGAACAACAAATAAACAGGAGCAGAAAAGAAATACTCCACAATATAAAATTAAAATACAGAATAAAGGAAGGGTATTTATAAAAAGAAAGTTTATTGAAAACTGCAGGTGGGAGATGTGAAATCACATACAAAGGTAGACTGATCAAATTAACTCCTGATTATTTTACATAAAATTTTAAAGCCAAAGGGACCTGATAAAGTGTTAACCATAAGAACTATCTATTAAAATTGAAGAAGAAATAAAAATCTTCCATGACAAAAACAGACTAAAGGAATATCACCACTAAACCAACTCTATAGCAACTCCTGGAAAAAATATTTCAGTCTGAAGAGAAGGATGAGCACACCTAAGAGGCCACAGGGAATAAATATGCAGTACAAGAACAGTTGGTTGAAAGAAGTCTAATAAAATATCACACAATCAGCAAAACAACAGGAATTAATGTACACCTCTGAATAATACTCCAAATGTTACTAGTCTTGATTCCACAATACCGTGATACAGACTAGCAAATTGTGTATGAAGACATGATCCATCTTTCTTCCACCTCCTAGAAACATGCTACAATAACACTGATAGACATTATTTTTGAGTAAAAAGATAGAAAAATGTATTCCAAGCAAATGGGACTAGGAAACAAACAGGCGTGGCTATAAAATTTACAGAAAGTACATAAATTTTGGAAACGAAACAATAATCTATTAAATGATCGTTGGGTCACTGAAGAAATAAAGAAGAAATTTTAAAGATTTGAAAGAGAAGAAAGTTTAAAATAAAAAGACTGGTTAAATATACAAAAAATAAAAATATAATGCTACTGTATGCTGTCTACAAGAAACTTCACTAATAAAATTATACGTAGATGAAGAATTAAGGGTTGGAAAATAATACACTACAAAAAATGATTTTCTTTGGACAATGATATGTGAGCAGAAGTATCAGGTGGCACTTTGTGTGTCAGTGTGTGTATGTGCGTGTGTGTGATTATGAAATGTAGATGCATGAGTGTTGGTATATATGTGAAGGCCAGACAAGAGCTCACCCTCATGAGTCATCCATCTTGGTATTCTTGAGACAAAGACTCTCTCACTGTGATCATCCAGAGGCTCATTGATTCAGCTAGGTTGACTGGTCTTAGAGCCCCAAGGATCCACCTGCCTCAACAAACCCAGCACTTGGATTACAGTCGTATGTCCCTTGCATGCCTTTTCAATGTGTGCATTAGGGAACAAACTTAAGTGTCTCTCCTCACAAGGCAAGCACTTCACCTACTGGAATATTTCCCTAACATTGCCAAATTTTTTTTAAGCTGGAGGAATCACAGTACTTTAATTAAAAACATACTACAAAGTTATAGTTACTAAAACAACATGTTATAGAAATAAAGCAAGACACAGACTAAGGGAACAGGATAGAGATTAATCATAGATTAATCACAAGTAATTAACTTATGCTTACACAGTAAATTGATGTTTTTATTGGCATAGAGTCATTATACGAGGTGCTGGATATGTATTTCCATATAAGTATATAATACATTATAATACATTTGAATTCTTTCCCCAATGGCTCTCTCCTCTTCCCTTTGTCATCTACCATAATTCCTATTTGCTGCCCTAGACAAATTTCACTTCTACTTCCATCTTCTTCTCCCTCTCAATCTCTCTCTCTCTCATATATATATATATATATATATATGTATATGTATATATACACATATATACATATATATATGATTTTATGAATCTAGGATTCACAAATTAAAAAATGCAAAGTTTGTCTTTGTGAAAATGACAATTTAATAATAATGATATACAGTTCACTTGCTATTTTTGTAATAAAACACTGATCAAAAACTACTTGTGGAGGAGAAGATTTATTTCATCTTACATTTTTTTATACAATCCAGGACTACCTTCCCAAGGGCAGTACCTACAGT
Organism: Microtus ochrogaster; assembly: GCF_000317375.1. Lineage (NCBI taxonomy): Eukaryota > Metazoa > Chordata > Mammalia > Rodentia > Cricetidae > Microtus > Microtus ochrogaster. Next base: position 1,443,275 of record NW_004949096.1, on the reverse strand, counting down.
GGACTGGGTCCTCCCACATAAATCATGAGAGAATTAATTAATGAGAGAAAATGCCCCTACAGATTTACAGACCAGTCTTCATAGAGACACCTTGTCAACTGAGGTTCCCTCTTCCCAGATGAGCCTAGCTTGTGTCAAATTGACAAAAATCCAGCCAGCACATATGGTGATAGAGGAGGTCTTTCTGTATATGTATATGTGTTGCTTTTATTGGTTAATGAACAAAGAAGTTGTCCAGATTCCTGTCTTGGATACCTGCCCTGATTTCCCTCCGTGATGAGCTGTTACTGTAGTAGAAGCTCTTCCTTCAGCATCTGTCAGCCTAGGAAAGACATATGGGAGAAAGCCACAGATAACGTGCAGCTAATATATAAGTAGATAATATATATTGTTTTAATAAGCTGATAGTATATAGCATATACCTGTGTTAAGTCACTGGGATTTAGGCATGGACAACTTTACCAAAAACTGATTAATTCACTATTTTCTTTTTTTTTAATTCACTATTTTCTATTCAATATTTTCAACCATGTTTAACTCATTAGTAATGGACAGCTCTTATTGGCAGTGAAGGTCTGTGCCAATTCCTATCAGGCATTTGTAAATAAGTTCTCATGGCTAACTAAAGGAACTTGTATACAAGTTTAAAAACCACAGGCATATAAGGCAGTGGAGAGGGCTTGCAATAGTGATGAGAGGAGTCACAACGGAGGAAAATAGAAAATAAATAATGTAAAAAAAAGATGTGAAACGTAACAGAAAACAAATGAAGAAAGTGACTAGGGAAAGTTAATAAAGGAAGAAAGAAAATGAAGACAATACTGTTCTTAAACTAAAAATCCCATGGGAGGATCCTCTAAGGAGCCCTTCCTTCTAGAATGGAGTTTGGCACTACACACAACACAGCCGTATTAAGTTGTGACCTTAAAAAAAAATCTCTAAAGTATTCAGTGCAAGACAATGCTTCTGCCTTATCTTGTTCATGATATTTTCTCCTACACAAGTATTATCCTCAAAGTGACGGACGATGCCAACTGAAATACCAAAGCCAAGCACCAAAGACCCAGGTGACCTTCTCTTCTAGTGAGGTCAAAGTGCAAGAAGTAAGGCCCCAAACACAAGGCTCTATGGAAAGATTTTCAAGGTAAAATCTGGGGAGGTAGGATTTTCTGTAGCATTCGATGCTGTTTCATGGAATGTACGTTTCTGAGAAACTCTGCTCACTTCAGTTTGTGCTTCCCCACACAGCAGAGCAAGCCGCTAGCACAGAACCAAAGGAGAAAGAAAGAAGATCCCAGACTTTGATTTAGGACATTTTTATGCATGACTGGTTTACTGTCACAATCCATACCCTTTAACTGATAAGGGATTCCATGTGACATCAGAACTCAACCAACCATACAATTGCTGATGTCATTCACTCTCTAAAGAGCTATTGGTTAAAGTCTTAAATTTTTCATTGGGGATAACGTCTTTGTCCTTTCAAATGTTTTTCTATTACTTTTCACTGCTTCCATTTGATTATTTACTAATATGTGAGAGCCACGATGACATGAATTATTAGTTGTTTTCATAATTCAAAACTGAAAAGCTATATATCTGAGCGAAGATGAAATCGCATCTTAAGCAAAATAGAGAACGAGTCAGAACTCTGCCAGTGACATTTTGATACTACTTGTATTCAGCTCTGCTCAAACTTTGTAACTTTACATATTCATATGGCCTCTTATCTTCCAAGTGCTCTCTTTTGCTCTCAGTTATTATGACACGTTGCCTTTAAAGACAACTATACGTGGGAAATAACTCACATGAAAATCAGGCAAATGATACAATATTATTGAATTATTTTACATAATATGATCTTTTTCCCAATCAAAGATGTTGCTGAAAGGAGAAAAATGTCCTTTAAAAAATTCTTTATCATAAATCTTTTTTTCCCCTGCAAACCCTTTTTTCTCTCCACAAAAGCAATCTGAATGGGGGTAAAAGAAGACAAAACTTGACCTTTTGTGATCCCAGCATTAATGGGTCTGTTCATAATTCAATCTATGTGTGTGTGAGGGCATCCATGTGGAAACATAGAAGTCTGAGAGACATAAAACCTTTCCCTTTAAACATTATCTGACCCTTTCGGTCCCATTCACAAAAGAAGGCTTACGCATGCATATGCTGGAAAAGCGCACCGTCTCATTGTGCAGCAGAAAGCCTACTCGTTCCGCTCACGCTCCATGGCGATGGGGCACGGAAGTGACACTTGTACAGAATCTGGGGGTGTAACAAATGAGCGGAAGGCACCACACAAAAATGAAATATTCTGCCGAGGAAACAGACCAAAGTTCAGAAATAAGGCAAGTGTCCACACTGCTGTAAATATGCAATGGGCTTTCACATAATGTGGAGGGAGATTGGACCACATCCCTCACATGGGCTTTTACAGAATGTGGAGGGTTACTGGACCACATCTCCATGATGCTCGCCTTCAATTCTTGAACTCAAGTTCTCAAGATGGCTTGTAGTCAGCACAAAATATTAACCTCTTTATAACTTTTTACAGAAATTTTTACCTACTGAAGGTTCTGTTTGTGAGCTGCACATCGTTAAATATTCCCTGTCTGCTGCCAGGAACAAATCTAAGGAACTTCAGCTGTTGGGCTGAATTCTCTGTGGCTCAGAATCCACCCATGAAATTGAGAACCTTAGAGTGCTTCTCACAGGACCATTTGAAATCATCACCAAGAACAGTAGTCTCTATTCTTGAAATATGGTCTTCAAAGACATAGCGGGATGATCTTAAAGTAAGGAAATCCTGCCAGCTCAAGCCCAGCTTTCTAGGCCAGTGTGGTAGCTCAAACTTGTAAGTGCTTGGGAGTCTGAGGCAGAATTGACTTGGGTTTAAGACCTCTGTGAACTACACAGTGAGTTCCGAGGCAGCCTGGAGATGCAGTATGAGAAAGGAGGGGCACGAGCAAGATGGTGCAGAAGGCAGAAAGCACTTGACACCAAACCTCGCTATCAGCATTTCATCACCAGGACCTATATAGTGGAAACCTACAAGTTATCATCTAGCATCCACGTGTGCACCATGCAATAGCTTATACATACATATGTACATACATACGTACGTACATGAAATGACAAGTTTTCATTAATAATGTATTTTAAATGAGTCAGAAAAGGAACGCAGAACTTTGTTTGTTTGCTTGCTTGGTTGGTTTGCTTTTTGAGATAGGGTTTCTCTGTAGCTTTGGAATCTATCCTGGAACTAGCTCTGGTAGACCAGGCTGGCCTCGAACTCACAGAGATCTGCCTGCCTCTAGTTCTGCCTCCCAAGTGCTGGGATTAAAGGCGTGCATCACCACTGCCCAGCTCAATAAGTATTTTTTAACCTTCCTAAATCTCTCCATTGTTCTGCCCACAAGTTAAAATGAGAACACAATCTTGAATTGATAAAAAGAACAGAAAAATCAAAACTGCTAATAAGAATATCAATATACATGCGTGAAAATATCACAATGAAACCCACTACTTTCATAATTAACAGATAAGCTAATAAAAACAGCAAATAAACATAACTATATTTATGCTTTTGAGAAAAGATAAATATTAAATTCCTATTATACTTTGTATGTCTAAAATAATGCTCGTTTTCCTTGACCACTAAATTCTCCGTTCCAAGGATATTCTTTTTTCTTTTTTTTTTGTTATGAAATTTTTTTTTGAAAAAAAAATTTCCGCCTCCTCCCAGCCTCCCACTCCTCCCACCCTCCCCCCACTCCTCTCCCTCTCCCTCTCGAGTCTGAAGAGCAGTCAGGGTTCCCTGCCCTGTGGAAAGTCCAAAGTCCTCCCCCCTTCATCCTGGTCTAGGAAGGTGAACATCCAAACAGGCTAGGCTCCCACAAAGCCAGAACAAGAAGTAGGATCAAAACCCAGTGCCATTGTCCTTGGCTTCTCAGCAACCCTCATTGTCCGCCATATTCAGAGAGTCCGGGTTTATCTCCTGCTTTTCCAGTCACAATCCAGCTGGCCTTGGTGAGCTCCCAATAGATCAGCCCCACTGTCTCCGTGGGTGGGTGCACCCCTCTTGGTCCTGACTTCCTTGCTCATCTTCTCACTCCTTCTGTTCCTCATTGGTACTTTGGGAGCTCAGTCCAGTGTTCCAGTGTGGGTCTCTGTCTCTATCTCCATCCATCGCCAGATGAAGGTTCTATGGTGATATGCAAAATATTCATCAGTATGGCTATAGGATAGGATCATTTCAGGTTCCCTATCCTCAGCTGCCCCAGGTACTAACTAGGGACCTCGCCTTAGGCACCTGGAAGCCCCTCTAGGTCCAAGTCTCTTCCCAACCCTAAGATGGCTCCCTTAATTAAGATATGTGCTTCCCTGCTCCCCTATCCAACCTTCCTGTATCCCAATCATCCCGTTGCCCCAAGTTCTCCCCATCCTACCCTTCTCACTTTTTTTCTCTCCATCTCCCCTTACCCCCTCCCACCCCACCCTTAAGATCCCGATTTTTTGCCTGGCAATCTTGTCTACTTCCCCTACCCAGGAGGATAGCTATATGTTTTTCTTTGGTTTCACCTTCGTATTTAGCTTCTTTAGGCTATCAAAATATAGACTCACTGACCTTTATTTGTGGCTAGAAACCAATTATGAGTGAGTACATCCCATGTTCATCTTTTTGGCTCTGGGTTACCTCACTCAGGATAGTATTTTCTATTTCCATCCATTTGCATGCAAAATTTGAGAAGTCATTGTTTTTTACCACTGAGTAGTACTCTAATGTGTATATATTCCACACTTTCTTCATTAGATCTTACTACAAAAGCCTGTATGCCACAAAACTGGAATATGTAAAAGAAATGGACACGTTTTTAGATAAACACCATATACCAACGTTAAACCAGGACCAGGTGAACAATCTAAATAGACCTGTTAGTCGCGAAGAATTAGAAGCTGTCATCAAAAACCTCCCTACCAAAAAAAGCCCAGGACCAGATAGTTTCAATGCGGAATTCTACCAGAACTTCCAAGAAGAGCTTATACCTATACTCCTTAATGTATTTCACAATATAGAAACAGAAAAGTCATTGCCAAAGGATATTCTAATTGTACATAAAACAGAAAAGGAAAGAGATGAGTCAATTGGAAAAGCACTTGTCATGCAGGCAGGACATCCTCAGTTTGGGTCCATAATCAAGGCCTTTTAGTGTTCATCTGTAATCTCAACCCTCCTCCAGGGAGGTGAGAGGTGGAGGAAAGGGAACCCCCAGAAGTTTGCAAACTCGCTGGTGTATACAGCAGCAAATAGGAAAGACTATGTCTCAGACGCGGAGGAAACCAGAACAGGAGCTCAAGCAGGGCTGGAACCTGGAGTAGGAGGATGCAGAGGCCATGCAGGGGACTGGCTCCTTTTCCCATGGCTTGCTCAGCCTGCATTCTCATAGAACCCAGGACCACCAGCCTAGGGATGGCATCACCCACCATGGGCTGGGCCCTCCCCACTGATCACTAATTGAGAAAATGCCTTACAGCTGGATCTCATGGAGGCATTTCCTCAACTGAGGCTCCTTTTTCTCTGATGACTCTAGTTTATGTCAAGTTGACACACAACTGGCCAGTACAAGGAATCATTTTTTTCAATTTATAACTAGCAACCTTGTCACTTACCTTATAACTATTCAGTGGAAGGAGCCAGAAACTATAACTTAAATCTATACAGTTGTCACTCATTGGATTTTAGGAAGTAGTCACATTTATGTTTTATAAAACATTCCCTATGAGTATTCTAATCAATGTTTACAATGTCATTTTTAATACTGGACATATATGTCCCTAATAGTACCACATTTTCATCTAAGAGCTGAATTGATGCAGAAAATTTGATATACCTTATTGACCATCTGTTATGAAATATATAATCAGAAAGGATGATATAGCCATTAAGATTTAAAAGATGCTAAAAACTTTGGATAGATTACTTTGAGCAATGTTCAAATTGGTTAAATTTATACAGAAAGTTTATTCTTTACATGTGTACAAGATCTTAACCTTTACGTTGGTTGTAGATTTATTTTTCACAGTGTAGTACACAGAGACTAGCAAATCCATGCCCCCTCCTCTGAAAGATTAAATGCTTTTGCATTCCAGGAAGCGACATGAAAATCATTTTCCTCCTTTGTCTGGCACCAATTTTGTGTTATTATTTCATTTATGGAATATGCTGTCAACTTCCCAGCGTGGGCTTTGGAGAGGAGGTCTGGTTTAATAGTTCTTCATTACAATATCGCGGGCAGAATCCGATGATTAGCTCTCTTAGGCTTGACATTTGTAAACTATGGCTTTCCCCTCATAGACGATAACTTGGTTAGCATTTCTAAAATTCAGAGCAAGGCTTCTCTCCTTGGATGTTAGTAAATACAAACACAGTTTATAGTTATCAAAGATTCAAAGCCTCTTTTACACTTCATGATGCTGAAACGCTTTAAATCTGATTTTTAAGTAATATATAATAACTTGTAAGATTTCTGGGGAAACATTCATTATTTTTCAGAAAATCGTGACTGATTTGTTCTTTCAGGCAGATACTATTTTTCAGGATGCCTACGCCAATAAAATAATTACCAGTTTTGAACAGCTTTTTTTTCTGTGCTCTCAGCTTTTAAATATTAACAAGACTTGATTTACTTCAGTACTCAAGTTAAAATTTCTGTTAAGTTCAAAATTGCTGTACATTTTCACTTCAATATCATTAGCAAAATAAGTTCCTTACATCTTCTTGTGACTTCTGGTGTTCCTCTGGTGTCATTGAAAGAATGGCCTTTTCTGTGATTTTCTCTTTCTGTTCATTCATGATCCAGCTCAACTAAAAGATATAAAAAAACAACATGAATTCTGACAATTAATAGCAGCATCTATTCAAAAAACCAACTTTTTAATTAACATTGACATACTTATGTGGAAAGGAAAATTTGTTTAGATTTATTTAGATTGAGGAGAGAGATTAATTTTTTAGGAGTTAAACACTTAACATACTGAATTTTTCACTTTTTAAAAATATATAACTTGGGAAATCTAATGGGGAGGGAAAGTTCTGAGTTGGCATTGTCAATTAGACATTGCAATTAATCAATTAGACATTGATTAGACTGCTTAAAGCATTTTAAGATGAATCTACAACTTTTAAAATTAGGTTGAGCTCCTCTATCAAAAATTTTAATGTAGTTAAGAGAATCCAGTAATAGCCTTTATGTTGGAATAAGAAATCAAGGAGTACAATAAAAGTGTTCATTCATACGTGCTGCTGTACTGAAATTATTTCCAATATTTTATAACAGAAGACTGTGTCTCTACACAGCTTGGCAGCTACCTCCAACCGGCTCGTTCATACATCAGAGCAAGCTCCTCTCTTACTATTTCAGCTTTTGATTTATAAAATTATGAGTGCCACCCATTTTATATCCTTACAAATAATCTTATGGAAATAAAATACTGTTTCATCAAAGGAAGAAATTAACTCACACAGTAAGATTTATTCAACAGAGTGACACAATTAGAAACAAACAGAACAAAAGTTTGATTAAGAACTCTCTGAAGTTGAATATTTAACAACTTCACTTTTGGGGATAGGTTCTCATTTTGGAGCTCTGGCTACCCTGGAACTCTAGCCTCAAACTTCCAGAGATTTCCCTGCCTTCTGAGAACAGGAATTAAGGGCATGTACTGCTACCATGCCTCGTTCCCTTCCTCAAAGCACTGGAATATTGAACAATTCCTAAGTGATGAATATAGACTAACAATGAATAATTAAGACAGTTTTTAGGTTTTTAGGTGTTCATGATGCTATTATATGTAAGTTTTTTCAAGTGTATGCCTAACAAATCATATTTGGCAACATGAATCATTAATTTCCCCTGCCTAAAGATCTATACCTCCTTCATTGGAGATACGTATGTGCAACACACCCTCTTCAGTCTAGCCATTGAAATATACTTTATAATTTTCAAAATATGAACACTTTATCCTTTGGTAGGTGATACCACTGAGCCCTACAATTATCTGATTGGGCAGACAGGAGTGGCCCACGAATCTTCAGGCTAGGCAATGCTCACCTAAATAAGGAGTTGATGAATGTTTCTATAAAGGGCTGTCAACAGGTTAGGCTTCATGGGAAGGGAAAGGGGGTGTTAGCAGTCCCTTATGGTATGAAATAGACAAGATATAGTAAGCAAATGAGCTGTTTCTCTAAGAAGTAGGTTGTAGACTGAATTTTTGCCATCAAGTAGACCTAGATTGAGAATCATTGATTAAACAGGTTATTTCTAATCATCACATAAACCTTTATAGAATTACTCTCTAATGAATATTTGTTCCTGTAATAATAGAGCACAGAAGTATAACACTACAAAATATGTGAATACCAAGTCTTTCTACAGACTAAGTCAGACCTCAAATCTCATTGATCACTTATTAGCTGAGTTCTCATGTCAGGAGATAGGGGACTAAAAGACAGACACTGGAGAACATGCCTCAAATTCATCATTCTCTCTTATTTTTATAGTGTTGGAAATAGAACCAAAGTCACAAGCATGCAGAGAAGAATTCTCTGAGTGGATACGCAGCTATACCACAGCCCTTGGTTTTAGGAGACAGGATTTTGGTCTTGTTTTCCAGGCCGGTCTTGTACTTGTAATTCTTTCTCTCCACCCCCAAATAAAGGATTAACTGCATGTACCCCATCCCATCAAGATTATTTAGTCTTTAAAGCATTGATTTACAGGTGAAAAAG
>NW_004949096.1:1423956-1434387 GCF_000317375.1 Microtus ochrogaster | reverse complement strand
GAGGGAGGGAGGGAGGGAGGGAGGGAGGGAGAGAACATTCAAAGCAGTGTGTTTTAAGGAAGTGGAACAAAACAAAAACAGAGGCATGAAGAGCTTTGGTTCCACGCAGAGAGGTAGGAGTCTAATGAGATTGGTTCCAGGGCTGTGACATTTGGAGCAGCAGGAAAGTAACTTTTCAAAAGGTGAAAACTCTTTCTCTCTGACAGCACTACAGTTGTGGGGGAAATCATCTCAATTTCAATGTACAAATTCAGATAAACGCCTATGAATCTATGTATGCAAAGGGGAAAACATATCGACATCATAAAAGTCCATTATATTCTAGTGTCAGGGTGTCTGATAAAGTGTGAGAATGAGCACATGGGGTCTGTGCTGGAAGCAGAGAAGCCACCCCAAGAGAAGCATGTTTTAATTTAACCATTTCGAGGAAATTATTAAAGAGTCAAATGAGGAAAGTGAAATTTTGTCTGAGTTATTGATGCTATGCAGTGCTAATGACATCATTCTCCCCAAACCCAAAATGTGACAATAACAGTTAGACTCTTCTCTACTGCCACTTTTGATGACACTATCCTGTTTCTTCATTAAGACACACAAAAACAATAAAATAAAGAACCTGGATGTCACCAATTTGCTGCCTTTTCTCAGATATGTAAAATAATTTGTTAATTAAAATATACAGGACTGTTCTCTATTAAAGAAGACAGGAACTTCAAAAGTTGAAAATCAGAAACAGTGCTAAAATTTATGTATTACTCAAAAAAAAAAAAAACCCTGCCAAATAGAGTAAGGGAAGCTGTCCTTTTGTTCTAAACACATATTGCTCCCTGTGAATATAGGGAGTTCCTCACACATTCACGGTACCATTTAGAATGTAACCAGTCAATAGGAATACACATTTCCCCAGGGTTCATGCTAAATTGGAAATAACAGATAATAAAACCATACACCTATACCCAGGCAACGTTTGGCTCATTGTGGACTAATGAAACCCAGAAAAGAACAAGCAAGAGACTGGCCACGCACAGAAGGAGAAAGGGAAGAAAAGTTAATGGAAATGTTTTAAGGAAAAAGTCTGGCTAGTTCCACAGCAGATCAAAACTCTCCATGGAAGGCATCAGAGAATTAAGAGCATTTTCTATAAAGGCCGTGGGGATTTATCTTGGTGGAGGGTGCTTGCTTGGCAACCATTTGGCCATATGTACAATCCCCAGTGATGCAAAAGAACACAAACAAAAAGAAGGAATGAGTTCCACAAAAATATACCCAGGACAACAGAATTCAATAAAATGATTTTTATTATCTGTGGCTTTTCAGAGGATATTTAAACCACTAAGGGTGACACTAAGGGTTCAGATATCACTCCATCTCTAAAAACCTAAAAGAAACAGTTTAAAGATGCAGAATTTGATATAAATTTTGGGCTCTGCAATCAAAAGCACTCTTAGTTTTTGAAGGATGCTTCAAATGCCTGCAGGCTCATGGAGCTCTCCTACAGACATCCTTGGATGGAAAGCAGGCTCAAGGCCTCCTAGACAAATGTAACCTAAACAGCAAAGATCTTGGGTCAGACACATCATTAATGGCAGGCTGCTTTGCTGTTACATGCCTCTTACATATTCTGGAGCATGTTTATTAAAATCATAAAGATTCTGCAAAAATTTTAGCATGATAGATGAAATGTATTTTACTAGAGTAAATAACTCTAAAATTGTCATTCTAGATTTTAATTATTAATATCTTTAGAAAAAGCGCAGTAATTCAAACAAGCTGGTAGATTCTTCCAACTAATCCATGCTGACATTCCAGATAAGTTCGACCCAAAGGGGGAAAAGCATGTTAGTGCAGCTAAACTCCCATGATCCTGAACTGTGGCTTTCCACATGGCATTTGTATTTCAAAAGAGAAACTAAAGATCAAGGATGAAGTATACAATATGTGTTGTGTAGAATGTTCTTAGTAAGTCAGCATGCCCCTGTAAGAAGACTGAATTCATTTAAGGTTTTCATCAGTAAATATTGATCTACTGCTACATTATTTAATCCATAGCTTACATGCAGATCAATACAGGCAATACAGTTTAGCATAAACAATAAGATAACCACCCTTCATATATATTGACTAGTTTCCCAATGGTCTGTTAATATACAAAAGACTGGGACAAATTACTTATTTATATATACAAAACACCGTTATAAAGGACAACTGCAGGTATTTTTTTGGAAAGTGCATTTTAATAAGGTCCCATTCAGTTATAGAACAAATGGGGAAAAAAGAGTTTGCACTGCAGAGTTTAGTGCAGGAGCCCTCTCCTTTTCGAACCACGAAATCAATCATTTGTCCAGACTGTGGGAGTCGGAGTTAGTTACTGAAAAGACTCCGTATATAAACAAGTCAATAACTCATTGTGTGTTATTGTTGAGCTGAAGAAGTCGGCTTTCAAAAAGCTGGCCCTGCTTCTCCCGGAATGAATGTCACTGTATTCAGGGTCTGGGAGAGCCTTTGTTTCTAGCCATTGCTGGCTGCCATTTATGTATGGGAACAGGAGGTGGCTGCAGGAAGAGCAGGGGAAGACACTCTTCCCTAGCGTGATGTCCAAGTCAAATTCTCAGTGTTGTCAGCCTAAATTGTTTGTTTCTGAAAATGGACAATGAGGCTGATATAGAGTGGCCACATGAAAACATTTGCCAAAAGAGTTGAGAGACAAATGAATCCACAGCATCTTAAGTTGGATCGGGATGATACCTTAGATTTCCTACTTGTCAACAGAGATAAATCTGACATTCGGGCAACGGTTTGAAGACTTCAAATGCACAAAATCAAACTGATGAACAGGTCAGCATGTCAAAGGAATTCTATCTGTTCCTGCTGTAAATAGAAAGGTTGGGAGAAAATCAAATGGAGTTTTCAAATGGTCTCTCTGTATGTGTGTGTGTGTGTGTGTGTGTCTGTCTGTCTGTCTGTCTGTGTGTGCCTGTGTCTGTGTGTGTGTGTGTGTGTCTTTGTGCGTGTGCGTGTGTCTGTGTGTGCGTGCTTGTGCTTGCACATTCACATGCCTCTTTTAACTCTAAAACAGAAGGTATATTCTGTAGGTATCAGATTTTGGAGAGAGTAATAAAACTCCTTTAAGAAGTGAGGTTGACACTTGCAGTAAAGAAATCCCAATGATCTTTGACTTAAGATCAAAGGTCCTTTATAGATTAAAATGTACTAAATACAAAATATATGAATAACATCAGAATTATATTTATTTTATCTTGATGCTTGCTGAATAGCTACCATTTATTCAAAGATAAGATACTATGAGGAAACATAAGACCAGGATAAATAACAAACACAGGCGTATTTACTTAACAAATGGTTCTTTTATCTTAATATAAAAATGTCTCTGATATCATCAGACCAAACCTATTTTAGGTCAAGTCTCTTTTCCAAAGATTTTTATTTATGTGTTGTGTATGGGAGGGTCGCGGGAGCACATGACTTGCACATGGAGGTCTGAAGACAACTTGCGGGAGTTGCTTCTCTCCTCCCGCCATGTGGGTCCCAGGGATTGATCAAGCTGACAGGAGGTGCCAGAACTCACTGAGTCATTTCTGCAGCCCCATATTGAGGGGATAAAGTAGTTAAAGTTGTAGATAAAGTTGCAGGTGTAAGCAAGACGGGAGCACAGGAAATTAACTGACTCGCATCAGCCTCATATACGCACACTTGATTTAGAAAATCACTCCTGATAATGTCATCTATCTCCACCATGCAATAGAATTCGACAGGCTGTCACCAGATTCAAACGGATTAGTATCAAAGCACAGGGTGGCTAACAGGACAACGAAAAAAAAGAAAACCAATCAAACATATTTGGCATAAGGTAGATAACCATGGATATATATAGCATATAAGACTAAAACACTCAAGATTGGAGTGTTTAAAGATGAAGAACCCACCAATGTGAAGTAGTAGCTTCCTAAGAAGAGAAAATGGTAATAGGAAGCATTGTTATTAATTAATTATGTTACTTAATAATTTTATGATAAAATTAGCTCTAAGTAAAGTTGATAAAGTAGCTAGATCATTTGGGGAGAAAGAAGTCTAGCTGAGGCTGAGGGGTAAGCCAGAAGGAGACCACAGGAGATCCAGCCAGCACAGGCAGGGCTGGGTGTGATTACACGATGCTTCACGGAGACTAAGAAGGGACAGACACTTGTGTGAACCCATACTTAACCTATTTCTGAATTCAGATGTAAGAGGAGGGTTACATGTCAAGTGCCCAGTGCTCTAATGAGAACTGGAGGACTCCATTCTTAGCTCTGCGTCTCAACACCCAGCCCTGAAAACCATCTCAGCTTAATTTACTCCCAGTCTGAGAGCTCCGAGGCCTGACCTAACCCCACTTCTCATAGCAGAGTCTCAAGAAAGTCTCCTTGTGGAAAAATGTTTAAACACCACTTCTCAGCTTAGGGAACGAGAGAAATCCAATTCAAAACTGGCCGCGACACAAATTCATTCAGAGACCCTGGGCAATGGCAACAATTATTCCAGCGCAGGCTTCCATAGCCTGGCCTCCTCTGTATCCTTCCAGCTTTTTTGAGAAAAACCTCTTTCTCTAGTGTAGCTTCTAGAGGACAGCTTTCTAAGGAGAGTATTCATAAGCCAACCCCTCACAATATTTGATAACCAGTGAACACATAATCATCTTAAATCAGCAATGTTTTGTTACAGTTTATATAAAAGCATCCAAAAGAGAATTCTCCATAATACTTCACACAAAGCTGATTTGGAAACTGAAAATTTTAAATTGCATTTAAAAATTCCCTACTCTATTTTCATAAGCAACCGTTAAGTTCTAACTCTCCCAAATTCTGTAGGGAATGCAGTACAGGCTTGGCCCTGACTCTGTAGCCATGTTCTAACCTTTTGTCCAAATATTCTATCATGATGAGTAACACCATGTGCCCTTTCTATTTAACAATTACAACTCTTGATTGCTTATAAGATTGGGCGAGTCAGGGATAGGTGGGTTGGAATACATACAAGTTGCTGATACCAACAATCAGTCAAGATAATGCCAGATGAGTCTCTAAGCCAGACATTGGAAACTGAGGTGCCTAGAGAATGTCATGGGTCGGTTAGATCTTCGGAGGGGCAGCTCAGGGAGAAATGAGTCTGTCTCAGAGGAGTGATGTGGACAGGGAAAGAGCAGACTCAACCTCCTCTGGTCCCCGCACTTACATGCGCACTCACCCCACTCCACACGTACGTATACTCAGAAACACAAACACGTGCACGCACGCACACACACACACACACACACACACACACACACACACACACACAATGTAAATGTAAAAAAAGCAAAACAAATTCAACATTACTACTAATGAAATTACTCAAGCTAAAGAAATTATATAATATGTTCTTTCATCAAACTTTCTAAACTACTGGTAAGGGTTCCTGAATTTAAGAACTAACGACTTCAAGAAAACTCAAGTATGACAGCTTGGCCGAGGGAAATCTGGTGATAGATATGAAAGCCTAGAAAGGATTAGAACCCTACATCCAGAAGCCCTATCTCTGGGAATTTTTCTGCAGGAACTAACTACAGGTTAGCACACCAACCCCCAAATTAACTGCATGGATGAAATTAAATGTTTCAGAGGGCTGGAGAGACAGCTCAGCAGCTAAGCTCACTGGCTATTCTTCCAGAGGTCCTGAGTTCAATTCCCAGCAACCACACAGTGACTCACAATCACCTGTAATAAGATCTGGCGCCCTCTTCTGGCCCTCACAACACATGCAGGCAGAACACTGCATTCATAATAAATAAGTACATCTTTGAAAAAGAAAAATATTGTTTCAAGGACTGGTAATATGTCAGTGTTCAGAATTAAACTCCTAGACTAGATTATCATAATCTATTTAGAATAATGCTCTGTATTACCCAGTAATACATTTAATTAATTCCATTTAACAATAGAAAATAGAGACAGTATATCAAGTGGAAAACTAGTATATCAAAAATAAATAAGATTTTAAATATATATCAGTACACAATGAGGTTATATGTCAAAATATTAATAGCAACACTCAGAACAGTGAGTCTGGGGTACTGTGGTCTTATTCACCAGAACTGATCTCTGCTGTTTCTACAGTGTCTACAGTGGCAGATACAGGTGCCTTTACTTACTGCTTTGTCTCTTAGTATCCTGCGCTGTGTCTAAGCAACTGCCTACTTTAGTGTCTTCTATTCACTCAAGTGCTCCTTATCATCTCCTCCTTACCAAACGCATCTCATCTTTAGGAAGGAAATTATAATGATCTGGAGATGCTGCCCAGTGCCAGAATATTTGCCTAGCGTGTGCACAGTCATGGGTTTGACAGCACTGCAAAAATCAAATCATCATTCTTAAGATGATGAACTACAGTTCAAAGGAAAACCTAAAATAAGAAGTCCCATCACATTTGCTTTTAAATTGTTCATGGCTTACTAAATTTTCTTTTAAAAATAAAAGAGTCAACCAATATACAACAATGGAAGACTTTTAGATTCTTACTTAAAAAACACGTTTACCTGTATTTACTGCTACTGAAAAGTGAGCTAGAGAACAAAGATGAGCTAGCCAGGAGGACTGGGTTCTGCGTCACGGAGCTCTGACATTCAAGACGCACTGTGCCACTGGGCCAGTCCTGTAAATGATGCCTGCACAGGTCAAGCAACTTGCTCGGGAACAAAGGCAAAGAAAATTGAAAACATGGGATTCAGATCCAGGCATGTCCTGGATCTCCACGACTCTTAATTAAATCCTGGCTACATCAGGAAATATAATAAATACAGTGGGGAGGAAGTAGCTACATAGTTACAGACATTTGCAACTTTTCGTTCATATTGAAGCATTAAGTTATAAAAGCTAAGGTTTAAATTATAATTCTATTAGCATACACTGAATTTTATGAAATTAATTGGAAAATAAATGCATTTTAATGAATTGTGTGTCTAGGAGAATTTATTTTTATAATGCAAAAAAGAAACTAGATCAAAATCTACTGACTGTCAGAAATTGTCACTGAAACTTATTAAAATCTTTTTTTCCAAAATTTCATTTTTCTAAGACTATAAATAAGAACAACTAACATCACTATTTTTTAATTTTGAAGAGACTTATTAATGTGCTATATTACAATACATACAGATACTAATAAGTACGAGGTGATACTAGCAGTTCTGTATATAACAACTAAGAACTTTTCTTTGTATATATGTAGATCTGTAAGTGTATATCAAATATATGGATTTTGTGTTAACAGAAAGAATTAACTGCCTTATTCTTTGACAGGCCACCAATTTTGAATAGTTGTATTTTCAAATGAGTCTTTGAAATGCCTTAAATAGTCAGAATAACACATTCTTATGAGTCAAAGGATACAAATACATTAGACAGGGAAACGTTTGAACGACCCATCACAGACCACAGTAACTACTGTTGATAACATTACTGTGCACTTCAAAATTGCCAAGAGTAGGCTGAAAATATTCTCACCACTAGCCAATGATAATTATGTAGCAGATACATCATGTTTTAAGTAAGCATTCCATATGATATGACACACATGTATACATCAGGATCACACTGTACTCCACAAATACATTATTTGTCCAATACTAGACAGGGTAAAGTTCTAGCTGTGCAATATGAGGACCTGGGCTTTGATGCCCAGCACCCCTGTGAACAACTGGGCATGGTGGAATGCGACAGAAACAAGCAGATCCCGGTGTCTCACTGGCTAGACCGTTGAACACAAATGGTGAGCACCCGGTTCAATGAGAGACCTTCTTTCCATAAAGTAAGGCATAAAGCCAGACACTTATAGTCAGCCTCTAACCCCCCCCCCCGTGTGTGCACACAGGTGAGCGTGCCTTTACACCTGTGCACACACCTGTGATCTGTAAAGTTCCTCCATATTTACAGTACAAACTAGACTTCGGAACCCAGGAGACGAGCGGAGGGAGAGGAGAACACGCATGCTGTTATTCCAGGCTTCAGCTCTCCTGCTCTGCCACAGGTCCTGCTAGAAGGTGGGGCAGAGCCATGGTTCTGGAAGGAGATCCCTTCTGATGGAAGACTTAGAGTCCCCGCTATGACTGCTCTTTATAAGGTCATCATCTCGTCTACCACCCAAACTAGGACATGCTTGAGCACGGCATGACTAAGCTGAGATGGCAAGTGACCTCTAAGGGTGCTTTGGGGGGAAATCTCCTTTATTTATCTAACAAGGTCCTCCCTCGCCTTTTCTCAGGTTGCCTTGTGAGACACCTTGTCATTTCCGTTGTATTACCAGAGCCTTGTAGTCAACACTTTATTCAACTGACCCATATGCTTATAGGAGCTATTTAGTCTTTTTGTTTACTCTTTTCCTGCTGTGCCTATATTCCATTCTGTTCTCACATCCTGTGTGTGTGTGTGTGTGTGTGTGTGTGTGTGTGTGTGTGGTGCACATGCACCTGTGCATCTGTGTAAACAGTCGTGAGTGTGATGCAATGCACATTTGCTGTGCACAGTGCATGTGTGTGGAGAGGCCAGGAGTCAGCACTGGGTGTCTTCTTGTCTTTCATATAGTGAGCCCAGCCACTAATGATCGCTCACTGGCCCTGGGTGTTTTCCTCTCTTATTCTCTATTTACTGAGGTGGGGTCTCTTGCTGAAGCTGGTACTCACGGACCTGCTAGTGCAACCATCTGGCTTGCTTAAGAATCCACTTGTCTCTACCTCTCAAGCGCTGTGATTGCAGGTTGGTAGCCATGCCAGCCCAGAGTTTATAGAGGTGTGGGGCTTTGAACTCTGATTGATCCTCATCCTTGAATGAGAAGTGCTTTATCTACTAAGCCCCCTCTCCAGTCCCTTACAATGGTTAA
Organism: Microtus ochrogaster; assembly: GCF_000317375.1. Lineage (NCBI taxonomy): Eukaryota > Metazoa > Chordata > Mammalia > Rodentia > Cricetidae > Microtus > Microtus ochrogaster. Next base: position 1,425,480 of record NW_004949096.1, on the reverse strand, counting down.
AGTTATTGAGCTTTTCCTCCTCCTCTTGGTCCCGATTGACAGATAACAGTCATGATCCACACAATCACCATGGCTGTGGACATGACTGAGCCATGACAAGTTGTCTAACTACTCAGCTGTGGACAGATACCAATCATGGCCACCCGGACACTATGGCTATAGATTTGACTGAGCTGTAAACACGTCAACTAACTGCTCAGCTGTGGACACACAACTTTACTCAGGTGTGGCCAAACTTCAGATATTTCAGAATCCTGCTTGGGGATAGAGAGATGGCTCTGGAGTTCAGTGAAGAGCACTTGCTGTTCTTGCATAGAACCTAAGATCAGTTCTCAACACCCATGGAAGATGGCTCCTAACAGCCTGTTACTCCAGCTCCAGGAGATACAACATCCTCTCCTGGCTGTGCTGGGCACTTGCATTTGTGGGTACAAACTCACACAAAATAAGATCAAAACCGAAGAAGGAAGCTCTTGCCCCTCCCAAACTTGAAATAAAAGCAAGTTTTTCAGGTCAAGAAGTTAGTACAGAAAGCCACCCACAAACACATAGAGAAGATCCTCCTCAGGTCTGGTGGTCCACAATACAATGGCTTTGGAAGCAGCCCAAACTCTTGGAACAATATGCCCAAGAAACAAGGTTTGCCCACTATGCCATCATCAAGTTTCCCATGGACACTAGATTGACTCTAAAGAAGTCAGAAGATAAAATATTTGTAATCAGTATGTTTGTTAAGGCCAAGAAGCACCAGATCAAACAGCCTACAGAGAAACTCAAATCCTGTTCGACTGATCTGTCCATTGTCCTGATGGAGACTGGCTGTACGGTTTTTCTGTCACTGTAACAAAACACCATGACCAAGGCAAATTATACAAAGAGGAGTTTACTTTGGGCTTATGGTTTCAGTGGGATAGGAGTCCATCACCATCACGACACGGAGCATGGCAGCAGGCAAGTGTCATGCTGGGAAAAAGCCCACATTTCTATCCACAAACAGGACGCAGGGAGATCTACATGCTATAAATCTCTGGAAACCTCAAATCCCGCAACCAGTGACATATTCCTCCAGCAAGGCCACACTTCCTAATCCTCCCCAAATAGTCACTACACTGAGGCCAAGTACTCAAACGCCCAAGACCTATGGGACATTTCATCCAAACCACTGCACCGGTGGAGAGAAGATGACAGCAGTATTCTGTCTATCACCTGGCCTCGGTTCTGATGCTTTGGAAACTGCCAACAAAACCGGGGTCATCTGAACGGAATCTAACCAACTAATTATAAACATGCACTTTTCTTATCAAGAAGAATCCTCCCATGAGATTTAACTAAAAGTCAGATGATAGGAGTCCCCGTGCCGTGCATCACCATGTTTTTGCCACATGAGAACACAGCTCTGATAATCTGAATAGCCTCTCATAGTGGGTCAATCATTTAAACCTTGAGCAGGATAACACTTTCCCATCTTTTAGTTTTATCCTTCTTTCCTATGTAAGACAAAACTGACCATGCCCCTGTCCACCT
>NW_004949096.1:1398956-1421456 GCF_000317375.1 Microtus ochrogaster | reverse complement strand
AACGCTAATTGGATAACCCCAAGGAAATAGTGACCAACAAAGCCTCATAGAGTTTCCATTCCTAGGGAGAAGATAGCCACTCAACAAGTCGCAGAAGGATGAAGAATGAGGCCATAGTCGGAAAGGATTCTCAAAATTGGATGCTACCAAATATGGGCTGACAAGGAGGTCCTTAGCCGTCTCGTTCACATCTACACATCTTCATGATAACTCCAAAAGGAATCATTGCCATTTATAGGTGATCAAAATAAGACTAAAGCAGCTGAGACTGAGAAGTCTTGTCTAGTGGACTCCTCGGCAGCAAAAATGCCTTGCCTGCTCCATGTTGGAGCAGTCCACTGGCTGTTTCCATAAAGAAATGTGCAGGAAATATGTAGATTTTCACAGTGAAAATACCTTAGATGCTTAGTGATGATGGTTTCAAAGCAACAAATAAACTTAATGCCACACAACTGTAGTCAGAGACAAACTGTGGGCTGGATATGTAGCTCAGAGATACAGTATGCATGTGGTACACATGAACCCTGGATTCAATCACTAGAGCCAAAACAGGAAAAAAAATAAAAATTTCTGTTTAAAATAGAAAATTTGACCTTGTAGTATTTTATTATAAGAGTAGTCAAACATATTTTGTGAATTATTCAATATAAACATACAATATTTATATGTTATTTGTGATGTACAATATGATGCTTTGCAATACGCATACATTATGGGATGGTTAAATCACTCTATGGCTTCATATACTTGAGTTTTTCCTGATGAGAACACTTGAAAATCTACTTGCATGTTGTAGTCCACTGTAGACCAGAGCTCCTCCTGGGTAACAAAGCTGTTGAACTGGCTTCCCCTGTCTTGACGATATTTTGTCTTTCCACCAAATTAGAGTCCAACCCAAAGTAATTATCTTTCTAGCCCTTGTCTATTCAGGTTTGGACTCAGTAGACTGAAGACTTCCATTTCAACTTGTTAGGATCCCTCTAGAAAGACCATAGACTCCAGATTCAGACAGTTCAACAGAAAAACCGAAAACTTTCATTATAAACATTGTTGCAATGTCTGAAATGCCACTTGTTACTATTGAAAGATGCATACCACGTGAAATAAAATTAATAATGCTAATTTGTTCACACTTTAGCTAAAACTCCTTAGGAGCAGAGACATTAAAAATCAGAATGGTTTATGTAGTGTGTGTCCAATATGCATCTCTTTCTGGGGGTGGCAGTAGTTAGTGGATGAAAGGGGTCTCAGTGTGCAGCCAGGCCTGGTCTGGTCTCACTGGGAGGCACACAGTGGTCCAAAATCCACCAGTCTTGTCTCTGCCCCCAGGGTGCTGCACCATGCCGGGCTCTGCTAAACCCTAATCTCGTCCAAATTCTAGTCCAGTGTTACAAATCCAACACCACTTGCTTTGCTAAATATCTCCCAGTCTGTCCCGATATTATTTTCACAGTTAATGCAGATTTATCCGAATAAAGACAAGTCTGTCCCTGGGCACTAGCAGGAAAATCAAATGAGGTAACTAGACCCAAAAAAGAATCTCATTATAAACGACGAAGCACCATGCAAACGATTTTATTATCAAGGAGTTAATCAAGGAGTTTTGACCTGGTTCCATCCAAAATATTACAGAGTGAAAAATAATTGGAACTTTCGGAATCAATGATTTCCCAAACTTGCTCTTTCCTCCCACCAAGCTTCCTTGAAAACAGACTCCGTTTCCCTAATTCATCTGGGATGAAAAAGCTTCAGCGGTGCCCACTCAGGGGACTTGAAGTGCATTGCACAGGTGCACAGGGCAGGTGCTCACTGAAACTATTTGAATAATGTGCTCCTGATCCTGATAGATTTGAGGTACAGAGCAACCATGGCAAGATGTTCCCAGCTCAATGCTCCCACCCTATGCTGTCAAACAGACCCCATGTACACTTTCCAGTGCAAAATCTGTCTGGGATTTGTGTCTGTCTGTGAGAGGTCATAGAGTCTCGTGACTGAGAAAGGAGATGTTATTCACGATACAGGCCATAACTATGAGCCAAGACTGCAGGTGCAATCAGATCTCATGCTTCAGGAAAGCTGGAAGGGCAGGGAGGAGTTTCCTGTTCTTCACTAAGAGGGACATCAGACAGCTTGATAAAATGAACCGCTGGAGGGGCTTCAATGATAGTCCCTAGCAACAGAATCAATGGGCTAGCTGAGTAGGTGGCAGGAACCTGTGGGAAAAGCATGTATGTACAGTCTCATATCAAACATCAAGCACGGACTGATAGACCTAAGCTATGTATATGTTACCACTATGCCTATTGGTAACAACTACAAGCAATTACTGAACTCACAGTTACAACAATGAAATTTTATTTTCAGTAATTCATTAAGTTATTATATTAACATAGACAATATATCAGTGATTCACTTTACTATTGTGACCTTAATCTCCATAAAATTTGTTATTTGCTTAATGTAAAAGTTAAATATATGATTCCAAGCACTTAATCATTGAAGATTCACCTTCATTATGAGGAGTAAACATGAATTCTTCCATGAATAAAGTCCCCAAGGCTGGTCACATTTTACAAAGCCTATGGACTTAAGCCTCTGCCAGTGAGGATGAAATAATCCAACCAACACAGGAAATTGCATATTCTCCATATTGGGCTTAGCTACGCCATTGTCCTGAGAATCCACACCTATAGATAATGAAGCTATGATGTGACTTGAGTCTTTATCTTGGTACTTTAATTGAAAATGTCACCTCATTAGTTTAAAGAATTACAGTTCTCTAAGAGCACTCTGAGATTCCTAGAAGCCACGTGATTGTTATTGCTGTTGCTTCCAACCAGAATTCCAAACTCTCCAAAGGAGAAAGATCCAGGGTGGGCTCAGTTCTGATTCGAGCAGCAGATTCTACCTGCATGTTCGGGGTTAATCCCCATCTCAGGTGGATTAAAGCACGGGGAACTGGTAGGAAAAGACATCAAATCGGATTGTAAAACACGTTTTAATCCTCATCACGGCACTCCCCGCTGTTCCAAAGGTCACCAGTCCTGGGCCCTTTCCGCACAACCTACATTGACAAAGCATCAGCGATGCTAAAGTCTGCATTTATATCTGTCAGTGCAGCACTTTTATTCCTATGGAAGTTTGATACGAGCAAGGAGCCCAGGTACCATTCGCCCACGTCTGGGAGCTCATTGTGTTTGTACACAGTGTGGAAATGAGGAGATTCTATTAAAATTCATTACAACATTGCAGGAATGTTGTTTTTTTTTTTTCCGGCGCTTCCCCTCTTTCTTAGCGATTAGCTTTTTTTCCCCTTTTCCTTTTTTTTTTTCCTTGCCATACTCAGCCTGACCCAGCCTGTGAAGCTGTAAGTTGGCAGCTGTGATTGCAGTACAGATTTCACACAGTGTAATTACTGCAGTGACACTAGGGCTGAGAGGTACAAAGAAAAAAAAGAGGCCCTACAGGTTATTAGCACTAAACACTGGGAGAAATCAAACGGGGAGTCAATGCGTAATTTCGAGGCCTATCAAGCCTCATCAGGAACAGCGGGGAGGGAAGTGCCTCTCTTCATCATCTCACTCTCTGACTTTTGTTGAAAATTACAGTAATTAAAAAAGAGCTAAGTACTTCTCAGGCAAGGGGTCTTTTCTTTACCCATCACCTTTTAGTTGGCTGCTGACTCCGTGTGACCTTTTCCTTGGCTCCGTCTATCGCAGTCAACACGGATCTTTGTTGAACGGCTCTCTGAAACCTAATTGCTATCTGCTGGGTGATGTAGTATTGATCAGAAGAGGTGGCACGGCAGAATAAGAGTACCAACACTGTGGCCCCAGCAATCGAAAAGTAATTCCAGCCCCATAGAAACGGCCCTTCCATCCCGCTTATTAGAGGCAGCTGTGATGTTGCCAGATCGATACACCACACCGGATTGCTTCTTTGGCTAAAAAGCTGGCTTTCTTTGCAGAAGTCAGGAGCGAGCAGTGGCCTCTGACTTCAAAGGACTTTGCCCTAATGCTCCGTGTGAGGGAACAAATTCTGTGTTGGCAAACACCTTCAATACAAGTAGCGGCGCTGTTGTGCTCTCTAAATCGCTGCTTATATGCAGCATTAGAATGCCATTTCCATGTGGCCCTTCCTCCTGCTGGTCATCTTCGACTCTACCTTAATGCAGGGTCATCCGAACTCTATTATAGCCAGGGAATAACTTTCAGTGTCGCAGAGACCATAATCTAAATGAGATAGTTAGGTATTCCACAACTCATAAAGCCATTTTGGCAAAGAGAAACGTATATTTTCTAATAAGCAATATTAATGAGTCTCATGCTTTAGAAATATGACAGGTAAAGGTTGAATTGTGATTCATTGACATTTATTAAGTGAAGAAACTATAATTTTGTAGAAATATTTTTTGGATTGCTTGTTATTTCTGACAAAAGGATAATAATTTTAAATTTGCATGAAACTTAGGGCTTTTAAAAACTCGTATTTCTTTGAACTCCAGCCTTGAGAACAGAGTATTTTGGTAATTATGCCTAAAGGGTTGGTTGTGATGACTTGCTCCGAGTTGGCTCAACTCTTATTTGTAGCATATAGACATTTTCAGTGGGGTATGAATAATAACTATTTGGAGCAGCTGTCATAACTAAAGCTGAGGAGACAGCTCGATTTAATTCCTGTTTCCAGACACCTATAGCTTGAATAATTAACATTTCGTTGGGAAAAGATTTCATCCACAATTATTTTATTTGTTACTTAATTTTGCATCTTATCCCAATCACTCTAGGTTTGATTCAGACAATGCCATGCTTATTAATTTCCCATCTAAATCATTAACTGCACAAAAAACCCATACCATCAATGTAGTCAGTCATCAATTTGTGGATCGGGTTTATCTAAGGACACCTATGGGAATTCCATAAATCAAAGCCGTGAAGCAATGTCCCAAGGATTTTTTCCTAATACTGTTGCTGCTGTTTCTTCTCAGGAACATTATTCTATGGAAACAACAGCTAAGCAATGCTGACACTGTAACGTTACAGCTAGAATCCCATTATGAGGAAAGCTGATTTCATCTGTTTTAAATGTCTAAGAGCAATCCTAGAAACACCACAGCATTTAAAACTGGTGCGGTTATTTGCAGAATTAAAAATCCAAACCATGGACAGTTCTGCATCAAACAAGCTACCACTCAGACATCAGCCACTCAGTCCAGGTTGTTTCTAGTCTGAGGCAGCACTTCCCGCCATCTGGCACATCTGGGTCGTCAGGTCCCAGTGCTGGGTTCACGTAGGAGCCACATTTAAGCCAATATTTGCTCCCAACCACATTTTACTTGGGGATCTCAGATATAAAACAAATCAAGTTGGTATTTTTTGCTTTATTAGCACAAACACAAAGCAACTGTACTATATGGCAGCTTATAAGCAGGCAAATGGGAACTAGGTGTCATGAATGGCCACTGGTGTCTTATAATAAAAATGGTAAGACTTCTGATTATGCTATGACTACTCACGTATTTTTTCCTAACTCTTGATTTCCCCACAAATGCTAATTTTAAACTGTTGTACACTTCTCTAGTATAATGTATAGTTTAGATAATGTTCACAAATGTTTAATTGACTTCTGTAGAGCTAGATACTTATTGAAATAAGTTATATCTGCTCACAAATCCCTTAGAATATTAAAGTATGCTAAAAAGGCCCTGGAATTAACACTAAGGGTACAAAGCTCACACAGACACCAAATACACAAAAAAGAGCATATGCTTCAGTCTGTTACATTTCTGTGACTTTAGGTCTTAATCTATCTTGTTTTAAGAGATGGTATTATGATTTGTAAGAAATCTTAGACACCTAAAACATAAGTTGATGCTTCAAATAACTAAATATGCATGGGTTTAGGAACATTGCCTTAAGCTTCCATGGCTGTTTAGCTTTGCTATCTGTGAGCAACAGTGCTCCATTTGCATTTTAGAGAACCCTCTCTTCCTGCCAGCAAATGTGTATTTAAATAACAGTCCTTTTAGCTGGCACTCCTTCTATCCATGTGTACCATAAATACAACAACAACTGATGTAGTCCTGTAGGAACGGAACACTTGGTCAGAGAAGCTGAGGAAGAGGAATCTGAGGGTAGGGCAGAGTTTGTCATCATGTCCAATAAATGTATTTACTTGAGGTTTTCACCCAAAACTTGGAATGCCTCTAGACATAGAACCAGAGGAGGCATAAGGCTTGTCGCTTATTTGCCATGGAGGCATAAGTTGGTTTGACTCTCATTTCTAAAAGTTTCATTGTGAAGATGTCTTATCCATGTAGACATGTGTCAACTACATTGTGATGGAAAGACAGTTGGGCACACATTGCTATATACTGTAACCCTGTCCTACCTGAACCTTACTATGTAAACTAGACTGACCTCAAACACACAGCAATCCTCCTGCCTCTGTCTCTCCATACACAAATTAATGAGCATATACCACCATAAGTTACTTTTTAAAAACCTTTGTAAAACACTTAAAATCTTGAAAAGATTTTGGTTTACAAAAGTATTTTAAAGATGCCAGGCAGTGTGGTGCATGCCTTTAATCCCAGCACTCGGGAGGCAGAGGCAGGCGGATCTCTGTGAGTTCGAGGCCAGCCTGGTCTACAAGAGCTAGTTCCAGGACAGGAACCAAAAAGCTACAGAGAAACCCTGTCTCGAAAATCAAAAAAAAAAAAGATAAAGAGTATTAATTCCCCTTTGCTCAATGATACTTTTCACTTACTATTTTTTTAATAAGAAAAGTTGGAATTTCTAAAAAATAGTTTTAATATAGATTTAAACAAGAACATTAAGAGGCACAGGAATTATTAGGAAAAGGTTAGTGCACACACTCAGACATGCGTGGGAATTCTCATGAGAGGCATTTTGGCCACATCCAATATTATGTAAGGTATCATTAAGGTGCAATTGTTATAATTCATAAACCAAAATTGACATTTTACTCCTGACTGTATTCTGACTTCTTTGATCTCTCACAATGTCTATCTGTCCCTAACGATATCAGCTATATTAAATTTGAGGTCTCTTTGGGACATGGCTGTTACAGTTTCTCAGAGCTATTTCGTTTGGATTATTTTGACAGTTTTAAGGTTACTGGTCAGATATTTTATAAGCTAAACCACAGTTTGGATGATTTGGCTACTTTGCCTCCTGATTTAGTTGGACCATGGGTCTGAGGAGAAAGACCAGAGGCTGAAGAGCTATTGCTGTCACAGCATCTAAAGTGAGCTCTCCATCAACGTGGCTTATTTACTAGCAAAGGTGGTGTCTTTCAGGCTTTCTCACTTCAGGATACGTTTTTTCTACCCTATACTGTATGCACCCTTTTTTATTTTATTTATTTTTTATGTATATGGGTATTTTGCCTACGTGTGTGTGTGTGTGTGTGTGTGTGTGTGTGTGTGTGTGTGCTCGCGCGCGCGCACCATCTGTGTGCCTGGTGCCTGAGCTCAGAAGAGAGTGTTGGATCCCCTGTAACTAGAGTAATAGACAGTTGTGAGCTGTCATGTGGGAGCTGGGAATCAAACCCAAGACCTCTGGAAGAGCATCCAGCCCCATATTCACCTAAGAAACACTCAGCAGTGTGGCTCACTTCCTTGAGGAAGACCTAACTATGTAGACTGTCTCAACTTGTTCATTCCTCCTTAGTTGCTTATATAATAATTTTTATATCACTATAGACTTTTAAATATTTGTTACATTGTGAAATTCCAAACTGTTAATTTCTGCTGACTCAGTTTATTCCAGTTTGGGCCACCAGCCGCCTTTCCAAGTGTGTTCTTTGATCTGCATGTAGCTTAGCATGTCTCTAAGTATTAGACGCTTCCCTGAAGATTTACTGCCCTAGTTCTAAAATTCCACATATTCCCACAGAGCCTTAGTCTGTTTGATTAGAGAATGTAATTATAAACCAAGATTTTTGCCATGAGGTATGTTATTGCTCCTAAATCATCACATCAGACAAAAAAGCAAATGCAGGCATTCACAAACACAGGCACATACACACATTTCAATACTTAACTGACTGTGTTTGTACTAAGTTTATCCTAAGTTCAAACTAATGTGTCCAACTGTAATTCATGGGTCCTTCCAGACTTCCCCTCTTGCTTGTTGGCACGTTCCCACTTCAACAGTAAGAATCCTATCTTCCACTACCTGCCATTCACAGAGTTTTACTGAGGTCTTGATAGGAATGAGTATTCTTTTTCAAAAGAACACAATCTTATGTGCAGTTTCCTTGGAAATTAGTCTTAGAGATGTCACTCGTTTACAGTTACATAGGTTACACCCTTTCTCCCTATCTCCCCCAGCGAGGCTGCTTCATACATTTGGCTCTCTCTTCACCATCTCTATCACACCTCCTGGCACTACACAATTTCCCAATGGGTTCAAATTTGTATACATTAAGATGAACCCCTTCTACTATAAAGCCTTATGAAAACATAACAAATTAGCATTCTATTTATTTTCTATATTTTAATTTTTGCATCAAAACAAATAACAACAGTTTTTAAACAGCTATATTAAGTGCCAGCCAAATAGTCATCAGGCAATAGCATTTGTTGCAAAACATAAATATTGGGTTGACTTAACACTATTCTATCACTAGATGACCATGACAAATACATTAGCTATAGAAGTGCCTAACTCTTGTGTGTCATTGAACTGATAAACTAAATCCAAAATTATTTTACTATTTTTGTGCATGTGTGTATGAGTTTAGGTGTACGCACCACAGCCCACTTGTCAAGATCAGAGGTGTCACTTCCCTCCATCCACCATATTTGAGGACGTTTCCTTGTCTCGGTGGCTATCAGGCTTTTAGGGATTCTCATGTGTCTACATGTCATCAAACCAAAGAACGCTAGGATTTTAAAGACAGGTTACCCAACTCCTTTTGGTGAGTTCTGGAAATTTGAAAGCCTTAAGACCTGAGGCAAGCTCTTTGCTCATGGTCCCATTTCCAAATCCCTATTTTAAGTGTTATTCTAGTACTAAAACCAATAGCATAGTTAAAAGTAATTAAAATTTATGCACAGTATATATGAAAACACAGAGTAATTTCTCTCAATATATATAGTTTTGAAAGAAATAAAACACTACCACCATAATGGAGAATTAGCGACACAAAACACGCAATAAATGAAAATAAAATGTCTTGAATATATCAAAACATATTTGACATAATTTACAACGACGAGAAGTTCAGACTGTAAACTAATGGGGTTGCGAATTTATTGAGTTTTTCTCTAGAAAGCTGACGAGATTTAAGAGCATCTACCCTCTATCTATCATCACTGGCTGGATAAACACCCTCTCTTGTGCCTTGTCTTGTGAAGGCAAGGTGATAATATCTGTAACAGTTTGTTTCTTTTTCAGTTAACAATTCATTTGTAGGAACACATACAGACTCATACAAAGTTCCACAATACAGTAATAATCATCACAGCATTGTTTGAAAAACCCTAAGACTGAAAAATAGCAAATGATTATTGACACTGAAACAGTTAAATAAAATCATGGTATGTTTATATGCTACAAGGCAAATATGTACAGCATATGATATTTCTTCAAAATATGTTAGCCAAGCAAGAGGACCATATAGTATATGACCTGCTGAACAAATGAGGAGGGGAGAAGATATGGAGGAGTAGGGCAGTTGGGGAGTAGGGGGCAGAGGAGGAAGAGAAGAGGGCAACAGACGTAGAACCTGTCCTATAGTGGACATTATAGGAAAAGCACACACGGACTAATACCCATGGTGGCTTCTGGAAGTTGTGGGAAAGAGATGCTTATTTTTGAAATATTAGATAGTGTTTGTTATCAGTACAGTGCTATTTTGTTTTTCATCTAAAAGGGTAAGAAAATAACTACTATTCACAAAAAAGAATGGCTCTTTGATTCAATTACATCCTCTGAGAATAGCCCCAAAGACAGGTTTTCTATAAGATTAAAAAAAGAAGAAGAAGAAAGAAAGAAAGCCTCTCCAGGCTAGAGAATTAAGTTGCTAAGAGTACACTGCTCCCACAGAGGACTTGAGTTCTGTTCCCAGCTCTCACACCAGGCAGCTCACAACTGCCTTTATCTCCAGCTCCAGGAGATTCAGTGTTCTCTTTTGGTCTAACTGAGCACCAGCATTGAGAGGTATATGAACACACACACACACACACACACACACACACACACACACACACTTTAAAATTAAAGAAATTAATCTAGACTGTTGTGGTGGTTCATGCCAGTAGGATTTGCTGAAGAAGGCAGAGATAGGGGATCACGAGCAACCTCTGCCAACAAAATGGCACCCACTATCTGGGACATAGATATACAAAAGACCTAAAAAAGCATTTTTTTTAAAAAAAAAGGAGGCTTCTAGAACCACAAAAACAGGAGCCAAGCAAAGTTTTTTGGTAGCTGCATTTTTTTCAGACAGACTCTGTTTGCTGGTGACAAGCAGAGATACAGCTCTTTTAAGAGAGGTCTTTATGATTCAGCATTAGAAGAAGAAAAAAACCTGCATAGTTTCTTTAAGAAATGGTGGCTCCCTGGTTTGTGCTAGTTGCACAAACAGCTCTGGCTCTTTCAGGAAATCAAACACTATAATGAGATTTATGGGCAATGTACTGCAAGCATGTTATTTTGGTGGCAGCATGAGCCAACTCTTTCCCAGAGTTGAGATAATAAGCACAGCTCACTCCTTCCCAGTGGTCTCAGAGCTGGTGGTCCCAGAGCTGGCTGTGAACATGACTCTGCCATGTTGGACTAGGTGAAGCAAGCAGGCAGGACATCGGAGTTGGTCCTTGCCATGCCTACTTAGCATTTGAAAAAAACACTTCTAGCCAAAAAAATAATTATAGATATGCATGCAATAAAGACAAATTTAGATGGAAAAGACCTTTAAATGGGTCACAGTGTTGGATAAATGTATGTAGGCTTGGGAGAGGGAAGAAAATAATATAGACAAAAAAATAAAGTCTTTAAAGAGGCACAGTATAGACAGTCATAGATTAAAGAAATAAAGAAAAATAAGCCACATAATGATGAGTATGCACAGTCTAGATTATGTATATTATTGTGTTTTCTTCAAATTTTTGACTCTGAATAAGCTAAGTACAGAGAGACATTTCACGGTACAGGCTGCCAAGCTAAACCAACATATATACTTTAAAGGTATCTTGACTTCAAAATTTGGGTCTAAGGATACGTTGCTTTGGAAAGGAGGTTCTACTTTTTTTCCACAGAAGATGAAAACCTGTGGGTTTCTTCCAGACTAATGTGGTTTGATTGCTCAAGACCTCCTGAAAGGTCTCCTAAAATTACTTTGCCCAACACAAAGCAGGAAGCAGTTTGGAAAGAACTACACCCAAATTCCCAAATATTGTTTATAAATGTTTGTTTACATTTAAAGGGGGATATGCTTTAGAGATGAGTACTTTGTATTGGTATGGATCTTGGTCTATTGATACAAATTTAAGGTTAATTTTGTTATATGTATATTTCTGCTCTTGATTAAGATACTGTGTTTGTGCAGCTCTTTTAAAAATGTATAGTTAAGAAATACAGATAGTCATCTATAATAGTCAAGTTTGTAGTTATGTTGGTTAGGTTTTCTAGATGTACAAAGATATATTTCAGTTAGATAGATAGTCTTCAACACTTCAATAACTACAGAATATGGCATTTAAATGTTTTAAGAACTTAGGACTTTACAAAAAATAAGACACATCAGCTCCTGGCAGCACCAAACTATTACAAGAGGATAATAAGCATCAAAGAGGCTCCTTATGGAGTTTGCTAGCCAGTTGGGCAAGAAACTGTTCTTGCCTGGACTTCTTGAGGTTATGCTGCATGAACTGGACATGCAGGACCCACACAAAATGACTACCAAAGATGCCTAAATATGATGAGTCAATCCTTCAGGGTTTCTGCTTCATAAAAAGTCTGCCAGACATTCTTCAGGACACAGAAGAAAGTGACTAACAAACTGCCAATGTAGGTGAAACTGTCTTTGAAATTTCCTGTTTCATGAAAAAGTCTGCTAGATACTATGGGCCTATAGGCTGAAGATGGATGCCTATAAAAATGTTATGGAAGAATTGGATGATCATCTAGGCAGTGAGATGTCTCTGTCATTTCTAGACTTTTGGAAGTTGCTTACAATGCACTTCCTGTTAACTTAGGTAATACTATATTCTTCTAGAATCTTTGATGGAATTAAGAATGATAGTTATAATTATTGTTTTCCTTAGCTATGATAAGAGATAAAGGAGATATAAATATTGCAACTGTAATTCTTGCTGGGTACCTGTTTTATTATATGTAATTTTACAATGTTAAAGTTAAAACCTTGTTTTTATTTAGGCAGAAAAGGGGAGGTGAAGTGGGATTTCCATCTGTATATGTGTTGTTTTTATTGGTTAATGAATAAAGAAGCTATTTTGGTCTGTGATAGGGTAGAATAGAGCTAAATGGGGAAACTAAACTGAATGCTGGGAGAAAGTAGGCAGAGTCAGAGGGATGCCATGTAGCCACCACAAGAGACAGATACACTAACCTTGCCGTTAAACTACAAACCTTGTGGTAAAATATAAAATAATAGAAATAGGTTAATTAAGATATAAGAGATAGCTACATCTGGAATTAGGTAAAATCCAAATGGAGGGCATACCAGTGAGAAATTTATTCTTAACTTGAAGTAGGAAGGTCCACTTCTAATCTGGATGTTGAGGTGAGAAGACTCATGCCTTTAATCTATACCATACCTTCTGCTCTTGAGGTGAAAAGAATGTCTTATGTGGGTATTAAGTTAGACATTTGCATACATGCCATGATGTTTCCAATGAATACTTGGTCCCTACTTAGTAAAAACTGTTTTAGAAAGGATGAGGAAGTGTGCTTTTTTGTGTGTGTGTGTGTGTGTGTGTGTGTGTGTGTGTGTGTGTGTGTGTGTGTGTGCAGTGCATATATGCATGTGTGCATGTTTGTGCATGTGTGTGCACTGTGTATGTGAGTGTGTGTATGCATGTGTGCATGTATGTGAGACACAGAGAAATTAAAGAGAAATAGAAAGAGACATCCATTCTATAAGTTCTATTACTCTGTAGAACCCTAATACAGAAGGACACCAACTTTTTTTGGTTGATTAAAGTTTCAACAATAAGCAAGTTTTCCATACAAATTAAAACATAAACCAACAAAGTAAAATGCTTTCTCTGAGGTTGTATAAAATTAGGAACTCATGAAGTATAGTTAGAATACTTGTTTTCCCTGAACATTAAACTTTGTCACATAAAAATTTCAAGATGTTCATGTATACATGTCTCTTGGTTACTTACCTATTGCAGTAAAGAGGTGCCATAACCAAGGAAAGTGCTAGGAAAAAGTGTTTAATGGAGGTTCACATTTTCAGAGGGTTAGAGTCCATGACCACCTCAACAGCGGGCAGGCAGGTATAGTGCTGAAGCAGTTGTTGAGACCTTAGGACTAATCCACAAGCAGGAGAAAGAGAGAAACTGGACCTGTCACAGGCTGCTGAAACCTTAAAGCCCCACCCTACCCCACCATGACACACTCAGACTGGACCTGGCATGGGCTTCTGAAACCTTAGAGCCCACTTCCCCTGGCACACCTCTTCCAACAAGGCCACACCTCCTCACCCTTCCTAAAACACTTACACTAAATAGCGTCCAAGTATTCATGGAAAGAGTCATAGCATGTATGCAAATGTATTTATGAAAGCAAACATTTGCATCACTTAATACTGATGTAAGGTATTCTTCCCAGCTCAGGAGCTACCTCGTTTCTTCTTCACACACTCATGAATTCCTCTTTAACAATGACTAACAACCATTTGCACCCACTCTTTCCTCATCCACACTATGCCTTGCATTGAGTAGCCTTTTATTCTTTCTTTTGTTCAATGAATAAGATCCTGACATTTTCTTGAGAGCTTGTTTGGAGGTTCTAGCAGGGGAGTGCAGACCTGTCCTCCTCTATTGGGGGAAGGCCGTCCTCTTCAACTGCGCATACAGCTTTGGGAGGGACGCACACGGAGCAGTGAGGTATTTCTAGCTAGCTCTTATATCTTGATTAACCCATTTCCATTAATCAGTGTATTGCCATGAGGCTGTGACTTACAGGAAAGGTCGCGGGTCTTTCTCCTTCGGCTGCTACATGGCATCTCCTTGACTCTGTTTTCTTTATATCTCTGTTCGGATTTCCCACCTGGCTTTACTCTGCTAAACCATTGACTCAAAACAGTTTCTTTATTAACAAATGGTAGTAAAACATATTCACAGCAGAGGGGAATCCCACATCATCTGAGAGGGTTGTTTGTTTGTTTTGTTTGAATGAATACACTCAGTTTGTGAAATAAGACTAGTCTACTTTCTTCAGGGAATCCCATCTCCTGTCTTTTCTCAGTGAGAGCATATCACCGTCCTGTTCCAAGACAAAGAAGTTAGCTTTTCCCTCAGCTTTGGTGGGTTGCTGAACTCTTGACCATCCTAAGTCAACATAATAAATAGCTTCAGGTGAGAAAACTGGAACAGAGGACTGGACAGCAAATGGTCCCAGTATCTGAAAAGCACATTGAAGGCCATGAACAGAGAGCGTATGAAAAGAAAACTGTGGCTAGAAAGAGCAAGGGAAACAGAAGTAACAGAATCCCCCTCTTGGAAACCAAACCACTTGGCAATCAGCTCTGTCACTGAGAGCGTAAACCTACCAGCTTCTGCTTTTCTCACAGGAAGGAGCAGCTGTTCCATACAGTCACATTATCTGATATTTTACAGATGGGTTCTTGAATTAATGCTGCCAAATAACAGGAAACCATGGGTCTTTGTGTTTTTACTCAGTTTTAAAAAGTGGAAAAATCAAACTTTGCTGAAGTTACTAGTTAGAAGCTGCTTCCCTGTCACCGGGTACATGAGGGGTACCAGGATATCACAGAAAGGGGAAAGAGGAGAGCTTCAGAACTTCACAACCTTACAACATAATCGTTTTTGCACTAACTTTGACATATAACTTTGCTGTATGTAGCAATCTTGGCTGGTAATTATTTATTGTCATTTCTTATAATACCTCATTCCATGATTTCCAGGCTTTTAGGATTGTCAATAGGATCTGTAACAAAATCTGGTTTTGCCTTAATAGGTAAGTCAATATTTTCCCTTACATATTTTAATGTTGTTTCTTTGCTTTGAATTTTTGATATCTTGTAATACATCACAAGAAGTTTCTCTGTTCATGTGTATCTGGGGTCTTAAATGCCTAGTGTGTTTTAATATCTAAATATTTATACAGATTTGAGAGATTTTTCTGCTGATTTTATTAACTAGATCCTCTGTGTTTCTTTCTTTAATCTTAGCTCCTTCATCAACCGTTTGGGCTCTTGTTCTTTCTCTTGGGTGTTGTGTGCATGATGGCCCATCACTTTTTCTTTACCGATACATGAGTGCACTGCTCCTCCTACTTCGCCCCAGCATTCGTTCAGTACTTCGCCTACTCTATTTATGCTTCTTACCAAGTTTCATTTCCAAGGTTCCTATGATTTTTCCTCCTACTTCAATTTCCTTGTAGAATTTCCTTTCCTTGTGGAGTTTTTGTCCACATTGCTGATTCTCTCTCCTATTTTGTTGACTCTGTCCTTCATGTTGTTGGCTTTCCTATCCTGGTCCTGATTAGTTTCCTGACATTGCTCATCTGCTTGTTTGTGTCCACTTTGAGGTCACTGGTCATCTATACCAGGAGCATGGGAGATCTTTGTTTGGCATTGTCCTTGTTTCTATATCGTTGACCTCTACAGTTGGGGAGATAGGATCTTTGGGAAGAGTCACTACGCTATCTTCCCTTTCGTGTTTTTATGACCTTTGCAGTTGTTTCTAGTTTTATTTGGGGATGGTCCTTAGTGATCACACTGCTTTTGGAGGCTTAATTTTCAGTAGCATTCAGAGTAGAGGAAAAAACCTCCAAAACAATTCAAATGTACAAGATATAGAGTTACATTTAAAATCTCCTAAATATCACTAGTATTTCATCATTACTATGGGGCTCGTGAAAAAACTAATGTAAGACATTCTAAAAATTATGTTGAATTAGTAAAAAAAAAAAAAGGGACAAAGAAGGGAATTTTTTCTAGACTCTGATTTTGACTAATACTCTAAGACCTTAAAGTTAAAATACTTTATTAAATGGCCAGAAATTATATTAGAAGTAGTTTAAGTCACAGATGAACTCTTGGTTTTATTTGTAAATTGGATGTGTTTATATAATCACACAACTAAATTTCTTTTCCAAAGAAATTTAAGGTAATACACCAAAAAAATAATATAAAGTCAATACAAAATGAAAAAAGTTATGAAAAATGAATAAAATTACTTGAAAACTTTTCGCCTGTGTTAGCTAATATGACTTCCATTATGTATGTGTGTGTCTCGTGTCTTTCTGTCTGTGCATATCAAAGGCTTTGCGACAATGAGGATGATAGTTGTCTTGTTCATATGAAAGGTACCTGAGACATAGTAAATGTTTAATATGATTTTTTTCAAAGAAAGAATGTATGGACTATCATTAGCCATGTGACTTTATCACCACTAGAACACTAGACAATGTGTCGAGCTGAAACAGTTTATTTCTCAGCCAACAGAACTAGCCGATGGGACATGAATGCAAAACTCAGGACCTTAGGAAAGCCCTGTTGTGACTTCTCCTGTATACAGTGGTTTGAGCTGCAGAAACTGTCCTTGAACGGTGAGTGCAGAGCCAGGGAAGCTCAGAAACTATTACTGACATCCTCACCCCTAAAATGCCAGCGATTGGTTCGTTCCAACTTTCTAACCTCATTCTAAGCCACAGTGAGATAAGGAGTGAACAATCTCCCCCAGGATAGCTTGTCCAACATTGAGTTTGAAATCAAGTTCTTCCTAATTGATGAAATTCTTAGAAGATAACTATCAGTACTGATCTCCCTTTTTTTCTAACACTGTTTGAGACACATTCTCACTCTCCCATCTCCATAAACTCCTTTGGTTGCAAAACTCCACAATTAGCACCTCACTGTACACTGTCAAACTATTCAACTGTAAATAATTAAAGTGGCCTGAAATTCCCTTCTTTGAACTCTACCAATCCATTAGATTTACTTGTTTGCACTGATCAATTTAGAACTTAACTTTGAAGTTTTTCGATGACTATTTGATACACGTGTATTACCTGTGGCCAACTAAATCATAAGTACTTTAAATGTAAAGAACATAATTGTATAGCTCTGTTATGTATTTTTAGCAGTGGTCTTATCATTCCCTAGAATGTTCTAGGGTTCAGTGCTTAAACTTACACAGCATAACATAACAAACATGTAAAAGAAGACAGGACAAAACTCTTAAAATGAGAACAAATGAAAGAAAATGGAGGAGACGCGTGTTTGCAAACTAAGGAAGGGGTCTTTGGAGATGGACTGGGCTCCTCCACTCTCTAGCCATGCAGAAATATAACTTAAGATATTTAGTTAGCTTCCCTTAGGTTCAGTATTCTCATTTGTAAGAGGAATTACTAATGGTACCCATTCATACATTGCTGTAAGGGTTAATATGTGTGTTTATAATTTAAGGCTGTATGATGAGCATTAAACAATTATGAAAATTTTATTTGGGCTTTCTATCATTTATTGGATAACAACAATGGAAAAAGTTAAGATTGAAGAATAAAAGAAGCAAATGAACATTTTTATGCCTATGGGATATGCACATACAAGTTTAATAAAGGAAGACTGAATTATAGTGGTTCAAATAAAGGGTCATCTATTCAGTGCAAGACCCTTACCTCACAACAGAAAGATGGCACACACCCAAACCAGAAAAGAATGGCTCACACTACTTCTGTTATTACCCACACTGCAAAAAGGCGATTGCATTATTCATCCATCTATTCATTCAACATATATTATTGCTTATAAAACCTTATTCAAGATGTCAGTAGACTTAGGAATTCTGCCCTGAAGAGTGTGTGGCATAGTTAGGAAGATAACACATGCATGCAAACAAATAAGATGCAGATATCATTCGCTGTCAAAGGGGGAAGGCTACAAACACAATAAAAGACTTTAGCAAAGAGCTTACAACCTGTGCCTTAGAGAGACAGAATGTTGGTTAGAACTTACTTGTCAAGCAGTGGTGGCTCACACTTTTAAACCCTGCACTTGGGAGGCAGAGGAAGGCAGAGCTCTGTGAGTTCAAGGCCAACCTGGTCTATGTATTGAGTTCCAGGACAGCGAGGCTACACAGAGCAATCCTGTCTTGAAAAATCAAAACAACAATAACAACAACAGTATACTTGTCTTTCTTACAGCAGAAGTAGCAGAAGCTAATGCTTGAGGAAGGAAAATGTGGGACACCTGAGATTCTAGCTCAGTGGGAACGGAGCTGGTATTAAGTGTTGGAAGCTATGTTATGAGGTCTTTTGATGTCAATTTGTAAGGAAAAAAACCACACTATTCAAAGTTTGAGAAATATATCTCAGAAAGTAGGAAGCACTGAGTTTGCCCAAAAGGGGGGGGGCAGGGAAGAGGCATCACATGGGAGCTACCTCAGCAGCCCAGATGGAAAGGTAACCAAGACAAGAGGTTTGGTTGAGAAGATCATGTCCATCATTCCCAGGAGTGTATGCTGGTGTCATCCTGGACCTCACACCTATTCCACTGAGGTCTGACTAGTCAGACAAAGAAATTGTTTCTCTGGGAGTCATTTGTAAATTCTTCATCTCTTCTCTCGGTTCTGAAAACCTAAGAGCTAGAACTAATGGGTATTCTTATTTCTTAAAGAGCTTAATGTTGATGCTAAAGGTTTTCAGGAAAAGAGGGGAGATGGGGACTAGGTGTTGATGAGCAAAGTCAGCATGGCTTCAAGATTTCATGAGGGTGTTTTGGATATTCCATCCTCTCACTGGTTGTGGGAAGCCTACCCTTTGATTTTAAAGAGATGATGTTCCTCAATACACCCTGAATTCCATTCACTTGTAGACAAAAAGAATAATTTAAATTTTATCCTGTGTACTATGACATTCCTTCCTCCCACCCACTCATACACCATGAGGTCAAATGCTAACACTCCTTAGACTCTAATGATTTTGTAGCCTATTAAACATCTAGATTTGTTTGAACACAAGAAGCTAATAGGGTAAAAGCCCCAATATCTAAGCTTAAATAAAAATAGGGCGGGAAAAAACAGCATCCTGACAGGAAAATTCTACACTCTAATCTTCATGGCACCAAACAATGCATAAAGAACATTGATTTTGTCCCTGGAATAGAAATTGACAGACTTTTCCTTTAAGGGTTGAGGTAACAAGTGGTTTCAAATTTTCTGGCACAGGGGTTTTGTTCAGCTCAGTTCTCTTGTAGAGTTGTACAAAGGAGCTACAGAAAGTACACAGTGGGCAAACAAGTTGGCATGGCTGTGGCTTTTTGAAGCTTTCTTTCTATGAACAGGTTGTAGGCAGTATTTGGCACACTCTGTAGCTTTCCAATCCTGACATTATAGCAACCTGCTGCTCCATCACAGATTGATGGACATATCACATTTATTCATTCTAGGGCATAACCTGATGGAGCATGCAACATTCCCACAAGTCACATTAACAAAAACAAAGCAAACATTATTCTTACAACTTACTGGCCATCACTGCTCACACAGCCTACTCAATCATGAAGAGCTTGCTAGTATAACTATACAATAGCTAGAATCCAGTCAATACCGCCAGTGACTACCAGATTTATTGTAAATTGGAGATTTTCTTAGGGAAACTTTGGTTGCATTCAAACAAGTTTCCTGTGTGCACTGCTGTCAAATTGTAGCCTTGCGAGCTAAACTTCTCGACATTTCAGTTGATCTAATCAATCATTCTAGAGAGATTCTGTTGAAAGACTCGTGAGCTCTCAAAAGACTTGCTCTTCTGTGAGAAATTCATTTGGCATATATCAGTTTATATAACATTAATAAAAAGGAAGTGATAGAAGAGAAAATAAGTGAATGAAAACACCTGACGGCCAGACTGACAGATTTCCATCATGGAAAAGGAACAGAATAGCTTAGGCATGCAGATGTGCTTTAATTATTGATTTGTATTGTATTTCTTAATAAAATTTTAAATTATATATTTCCCTATCATCTAAACTTCAGATCTAAGAAGATAGCTTTTATCAACTAGATCTGTCTTTCCTATTGTCTTTTGAAAAATAATTGTTAGCTTCAGTCTAAAAGTTCTAAGATTACTTAAATCATATAAAGTTATGTTCATTTTTGAAAGACCTGCAGGTTTCCTGCAAGTCTCAGCTACTGTTAAACTGTGTGGGCAACGTATTCCATCACTAGACCGCCTACCTCCTGATGTGCATTCTGCTAACAGTAATATTCCAAGAAATGATGCTTTTGTGAAAGGGTGGTTCTGTAAGAAAGGAAAGAGACCTTGGGTGTAATTACTCAAACTACTCAGTCCTCACATAGAAAAGCAAGTGGCCATCTGAGGAGAGAATAAACTCTGTTCACTTGGAAAAAACACATTGTGACTTTATACTTGTAAAAGTCTTCTGTTTTTATAATAAACTAAGGATGTAAGTTTGCATTTTAAAGAGAGATACAAAGGTAATAAAGTAAGGAAAAATTTGGAGGGAGTAAATAATAAAAAAGCAGTATATGGTATTATATCCCCTCGTACTTACTAATGGAGTAATGATACAATTAGAACCATTATTTATACTACAATTTCTCAAACAAGAGTTTTCCACTTTCATGTGATTGTGTAAAACTCAAAGCTTATTTTTTATACCCACAAAGAAATTTCAAGCTTCTTGACAGTTATTATTGTTATAATCATCATTTCATTAAATTTAATATCATTCTGATGTTGATTTGCATACATCAAATGGTTTTCAATTTGCCTTCAGGCACTCATTTAAGCTGGACAATGTATCAATGAAGTAGAAACACAGAAAATAAATAATTTAAGTTAGAAGAACAGAATTCCTAGATTCTTGGAATACACTAATTTTCAATAAGTGTCATTGAATTAATTCAAAATATGAAATTGCCATAGCCAATTTTATGGAATAACTTATTCTCTTAATATAAACACATGCGCATGAACACCTCTTTAGATAGCTGAGGGCAGCAGCGTGAAAGAAGAAAAGAAAGTAATGCACTCAGGGGCTGAAGGATAACTGTGTGCTCACCTCACAATCCACTCAGGGGCTGAAGGATAACTGTGTGCTCACCTCATAATCCACTCAGGGGCTGAAGGATAACTGTGTGCTCACCTCACAAGCATGAGTTTGTAAATTCCATTTCTATATCTGAGTTCTACCCTCAGAATCTGCATAAAAATGCCTCCTGGCATGGTGACACAAGCTTGTAACTGATCGCGGAGATGGTAGAAATAGTAGAATTCCTGGGTTTGCTAGCTTGACAGTCTAGCCTAACTGGTGAAATTCAGGACAATGAGACATTCTGTGCAAAGGAGGTACACAACTGTTTCTAAGGATGATACTCAAAACTGTCCTGTGGCCTCCATGAACATATGCTCCTGCTACACACATGCACATGGACACACATGCACACATGAAAATATATAAAAACAGCCTGTCCACATTTTCAGAGGTACTATACGAAAGTTTTAAATTACATTAAACAGTGAACCATTTAAGTGTGTTTTGAAATATGTGGCTTTCTTGAATTAAGTAGCACCTGATTTAAATAGCACTTTAAATTTTCATGGGTTTTTTAAATGTATTTAGGAAAGTTTACTTTTCAATATGTGGTTTTTCTGTTCCATGCCAGTTTAGAGAGCTCCGAGTATATATTACATCCTCACCTCCAGTTTAGAGAGCTCTGAGTATATGTTAATCCTCACTTCCAATTTGGAGGGCTCTGAGTATATATTACAACCTCATCTTCAGTCACAAACTGTGAGTCCCTTATACACATCAGCCTCTGAATCATGGAGAAGGAAGGATCTCCCACCACAACAGAAAGTCTCGGAATATTTTTTCCTTTGTGATTTTCTCAAAACAAAATCTTAATTTAAGAGAGAAAGATTAAAATAAAATATAAAAACTTCCCAGGAGACATATTTGATAGTGATCTTTACCAACCTTTAAACTTGGTTGAAGGTAGTATGTGTGGTAAGCCAAGTTTACTCAGACTTGTGCTTTTGTTTGATAGGGAAAGCAAACTGTTTTATAGAGACAGAACGCCACACAGGAGCTAGCATTGGACTCATTGCAAAATTCATTCATTTTCTCAAGAAACACAATTAGAAGCTAGGCATAGTAATGTATGCCTTTAATCAATTCATGGTTATCCTGGAATCCTGGATAACATAGTGAGAGAGGAAAGAAGGAAGGAAGGAAGGAAGGAAGGAAGGAAGGAAGGAAGGAAGGAAGGAAGGAAGGAAGGAAGGGAAA
>NW_004949096.1:1381402-1398787 GCF_000317375.1 Microtus ochrogaster | reverse complement strand
TTTTTTCTTTTCCATTTCTTTTTCTTTGACTTAGAATTATCCAGTACCAAACTAGTGTGGGATTCCCCTCTATATGCTGTGATTACCGTAACGAATAAAGAAACTGGTTTGGACTTATAGCAGGAAAGAACAGAGGTAGAACAGAACAGAATGCTGGGAGGAAGAAGGCAGAGTCAGAGAAAAGCCATGAAGCCACTCCCAAAGACACACATGTTGGAACCTTGCCAAGAGGCTATGAGCCTCATGATAAAACATAAAATACTGGAAATGAATTAATTCTAGATGTAAGAGGAAGCTAGCAATACATTTAAGTGATTGGCCAAGCAGTGATTTAAATAATAGTTTCTTTGTGGTTCCTTTGGGAGTCTGGGTGGCTGGGATATAAATAAGCAGCCTCCTACCACACCAAACCTGTTTGAACTAAGGAGAATCACCCAAGTAAATGTATTATTGGTGAGTGATGATGCTTTATCTTCCTCCTTGGGAGACCAGAAGGACCATCCCCAGAGCAGAGTACCTGAATGTGGACATTCCATCAGGAGGAAGTGACTCAGTGACAAAAGGTAGCATTAGCTTCTGTTGTCCCCTGGTTTCTGCCCATTTCCACAATTTGTTATTCTATTTTTTTGTTCATTCTCTATCATTTAATAACCATTTTTATTAAAAGAATTAAAAGGATTCTGTGAATTGTAACCTGTTACTGTAAAATCCGATTACTGTAGTCTCTATGAAGCAAATAAGCGATACTGCTGAATTCACAACCAAACCATACCATAGAAATCTGTGAAGAACTATATTGCCATGTTAAAAGAAAAACCCTTCATAATTTATCTCTAAGTTTAAGCTTGCAAAAACTTTTTTGGCAGTCTGTAAGAGAGTTTTGGACTCATTGCCAAAGCAGTCAGTTGTTCAGCAAATAAAATAAAACAATAGGTCAAAACCTAGCTCTCTGTCTTGCTTTAAGAGTTGTGTGCCAATCATAAAGATAGGTTCTGAGCAGAGTCCTGTTGACTGTTCAAAGGACTGGACCTTGGCTAGATTTATGAACTAAAAACTACATCTGCTACACAAAAGACCAGCTGCTTCCCAAAAAGCCCACTTGAGAGGGAGCTTGTGTTTTAATGGATAAACTGGGGCTCCGATGTCAGTCACTGAGGCTGAGACTTCAGGGAACAAGTCTAATATCCATGGCCACTTAAATAAGGGCTTGAAAGGGGGAAACCAGAAGCCAACTACGGACAAATCAAATGGGTGCTAAAAGGTGACCCATATTTTCTGAACTGAATGGTTATTATCTCAATGCCTCCTCACTGTTCTCTCTGCTTCCTGGTCCTGCACCTCCTGTTTACAGAGCAATCTCCCTGAAATATGAGAAAACACATGTAAATCCTTAAGGTGCTCAAAGGTGGTCCATTGCACTTACAATAAAACCTTAAGTGGGCAACATGGTTCAATCTATAAGTTCTTTCCATTCCTTTCAGAAAATTCCTTGTCAAGAAAATACACCCACTCTTTGCCTAAACAGCAACAAAAAATGCCTCTCTTAGCTGTTTGCATCCCATAATAATAAGTAACTCTATTCCCCAAAGACATATCCAAGAGCACCTATTGTGATTACTAATGTTCTAACTGGACAGAGTCCTTTTAGGGGAAGAATGAACCAGTGAATGGGTAAATTATGGTAGAGTAGGCTAGACCAATACAGGGGAGGAGTGAATGGGTAGAATAGGCTAGACCAATGTGGGGGAGGAGTCAATGGGTAGAATAGGCTAGACCAATGTGAAAGAGGAGTGAATGAGTAGAGTATGGTAGAATAGGCTAGACCAATACAGGAGAGGAGTGAATGGGTAGAGTATGGGAGAGTAGGCTATACCAATTCGGGGGAAGAGGTGAATATGATCAAAATGTACTGTATGAAAATCTCAAAAAGTTAGTAAGATGTTATTTAAAAATAATAAGCTAAAACATATGACAAAGACAATGCTCACAGACATTATATTCTGCCAAAGGATCCAGCAAGGTCTACACTGAAAGATCATTCCCATGGACCTCTGCCTTCTTCTTTCCTAGAGCAGCCTCTCCAGGAGGCCTAACTATAAGTCATCTCCATACCATGTAAAATACCCCTATCATTCCAGAAGTTTGAAAAATCCTAGAAACTCTGATGATAAAAATCTATAACTCACCAAATATATAAGAGATTTCTGTCACTTCTATTATTGGGGGCATAACAAGGCTTAGAAGCTGTGGTTCAGGAATTGTGAGCAGAGACCAGTTATGTTCTTATTACATCTTATTACATCTCAGGGCACATAAAACCTGTTCTCTTGGATTATGATGTGTGAAAAAAAGTGGATTATATACAACCATCAGTGACCGCTCAGTTACTGGACTCAGAAGAAATTGCAAAACATGTTCCAGAGCCAAACTGACACCCTCTGGGTCGTGGACACAGTTTGGTGGTCTGCTGTTGATCTGACCCAGATTTCTGAATTCTTGCATTATTACATCTGCCAGAATGCTCAGCAGATGGATCAGTGAGATGCACTGAGCACGGCACCATGCAACCTGCATTGTCTACAGAAAGGGCTGAGTCTTCTCCATGACAACATCCAGGAGGCTGCACCTTGCACAAGCAACACTTCAGAAGGTGAAGGAATTGAGCTGTGAAGAAAAGCCTCTGCCATATTCACCTGACTTCTCTCTAACCAACTACTGCCCAATCATCTCAGTAACTGTTTGCAGGATAAATACTTTTGTAGCCAGGAGGACGCAAGAAGTACTTCCAACAGTCCTTCAACTCTTCAAATGGATTAAAATTTTTAAAAATTAAAAAAAAAATAAGAACAAATGTTATCAAAAATATGGTGGGACTTTCGAATGAATCCAGCCACTATGGAAATAAGTATGGAGGTTCTCCAAAACTGAAACCCCAAACTAGATCTACTAGCCAATCTCTCTGTACCACTCCCAAGTAACCTCTTAAAAGTACTCTGAGCTGTGAGTTCGAGACCAGCCTGGTCTACAGAGCTAGTGCCAGGACAGGCTCCAAAGCCACAGAGAAACCCTGTCTCGAAAAATAAAAAAAGTACTCTGAGTCAGCGCATCAACGCTTACTGCAGCACCATTCACTGCAGCTTAGTCCTGGAGCCAACTTAAGTGTCCACCATTGGAGGAACTGATAAAGGAGATGCCAAATTGATGTTTTCAGCCATAAAGAAGTCTCATTACTTGAATAGCAATAGATGCAACTGGAGACAATGATATTAAGTGAACCAAGCCAAGCCTCAGAAAGACATATGTTCTGTTTCTTTTCATTTGTGGTTTCTGGATTTTATATGGGCATGAAACTCATGTATGTACATTTGATATGAAATTAGAAGCAAAACTGTCTTGAGAAATAAGGATGACCAACAGGTGCAGGGAAGGAGAAGAATTGGACGTTAGGGAGATGTACAATGTATATTTGAGTGAAAGTTGTCTCTACATAACATGACATCATGTACAATGAATATATATAATGAAAGTTTTAAGAAGAAACAGAGAGAAAATCCAACCAAAGAGCCACATGAATTTCTGGAAGGACACTTGCAGAGCACAGAGTTTACAACTTTGTAAACTGAGATAGCCAAAAAGGTCCAGCACCAGGCACCATTTAATATAAATGAACTCAGCTATTAAACTCTCTTGAACTCAATTCTAAAGGTGTTATAGTTAACATTTTACTATGTTGTGAGGAGCGGCGGCCACTCTGTTGTAAGGAGCTGTGGGAGCGTTCCTGCCGCCCCAGCTCCCAGCCGCCTGGCTAGCTTATGCCCCAAAATAATTACACGGAAACTGTATTCTTTTGAACACTGCCTGGCCCATTTATTATAACGTCTTATTGGCTAGCTCTTACATATTGATCTAACCCATTTCTAATAATCTGTGTAGCCCACGAGGTGGCTTACCAGGGAAGATCTTAACCTGCGGCTGTGTCAGGTGGGAGAATCATGGCAACTGCCTGACTCGGCTTCTTTCTCCCAGCATTCTGTTCTGTCTACTCTGCCTACCTAATTTTCTGTCCTATTAAAGGGCTAAGGCAGTTTCTTTATTTAACCAATGAAATCAACACAAAACAGAAGACTCCCACATCATTACTAATATTAAGAAAATATTATCTTAATGATACAACAAAATATAGTACTATTTGGGTGGCATGCAGGGAAAAGGGTAAGTCTCCCCTCTGCTCCACCTCCAGCTGGCCTACCACTTCCAGGCTTGTGCTTCTGGTCTCTCTCTATGTTCTCTGTTCTTTCATTCATACTCTTGCCCAGGGCTTCTGGCTTCTTACAAATAGTTATTACTAACTAATTATAATGACCCTTTCTACCGTGCATGAGCTGAATGGTCCTATCATATAGTAGAGGCAGCTTTGATATCTGAATCTTTTCCGTTATGGTATAGCCCACACCTTAAAGGGTCATTCCTCATCGCCAGAAATGGATTTTGAATTTACAGCTGATTATACTACAGGTGACCCTAAACATGGACTCCCAGATAAAGGAATTGTTATTACAAACTACACAAAAAAAGATGACTGAAAATAATCCAAAAGTAGCATTACTGGGAGAAATAAGTTAGTTTGCTGATATGTAAAGAAAGCAACTCGCTGATTTTTTTTATTATGAGGATGTTATTTTAGTTTAGTGACAGCAAAAGGAGAAATATAATAGCTGATTTTGAAGGAATTCTTTGGCTAAAATACCACTATCCAACCGTAAGTACTTTTCCTTCATCAATGATTCACGTTTATCGAGTCTTTGCTGGGGTCATGGAGAGCACATGGTAAAAGCTCTCACTCTTGAGGTATAAAGTGGCTGATGAAGCCTCCTGAGTCCTAAAGATCAGAAACATCCATAAAGCCGGTCATTTTGTGTTACATCTACTCACCGAAGATGAAATTCTGTCTCCACAGTAAGCTAGACCCTACTTTATCTAAGTGCCTCCACCAGTTACCATTTAAGGACATTCAGAGACAATCAACAAAACTTAAGAATCATGGCTAAAAATAATGAGACCAAAAGCTTATGAAATTTTCTATCAAACTTAGAAGTCTGTCTTTGTATCACACTGGAACTTCACAAACATATAAGGCAGGGCACTGAGACTGTCACATGGTAGATACTAATTGTTCCGATTAAAGCCTAACAAGCTTGCTTCCCTGCCGCTAAGAGAATGCCTCTGACTTTTGATCCTGACATCTGTGTCTTACAAGAATCTCACTCCGCTCTGACATTCCTTCTGATGCTGATCCAGGAATTAATGGATTGTGAAAAACCTGGCAGGATATCATTTAAAACGTGGAATTCCTAGCTTACATGCAATGGCAAGGTATCAGAAGGCACACATTTTGTGTCTGATACCAACACAGTTCTCATTCTAGAGTGTTTGTTTGGTTGGTTGATTTAGTGCTGGTCCAAAACAGGACTGAAAATAACATCTAGCTAAGAAGTTCTTAAAGCAGAATAGAGAGTTATTTTAATGTTCTTTCATTATATGAGGGCAGAGCATTTTAAAAAAACAAATTCCATATAAGGCATTGGTCTAAATAACTACTTCTAATGTATACAATTGATTATTTATACAGAACTTGGTTTGTAGTCTAATACAGTGAAATTTTTGGTTTAGAAAATCGAAGGGTTTTTTTTTTTTAATGACTTTAAACTTGCCCTGGAAATACACATGTTATTTCTCTAATAATTTATTCTGTGTTTGAAGACAGCAAACCTAGTGAACTCTTGATCAACGAGGAATGCTAATTAAAGAAAGTATCTGTAATTTTCATACAAAAAAGTTTAAATTAAAAGTGTTTAAAGATGTGTTTTAAATTGAGGAATTCTCTTCAGGATTGAAATTTTACACATCAGAAGACACTGCCACGCATTTCATGGCTCTGGGTAATTACTAGATGCCAGCAGATAACTTAAACATAGCTTGGATTCATTGACATTAATGTGTGACAAGCATTACAGAACATATTCAGTAATTTAAAAAAAAAGTGAAAGGATTTTTTTAAAAACCGGAGAAAACCACCATGGTGGCAACAATACCATCTTGTGCAGTAAGGAAAAACTCTTTGTGTCTGAGTGATTTCTATACTCAACAAGTTAAAAGGAAATGTATGTTGATTTAACTGTTAGATTGTAAATAACATAAAAATTAATAAAGTTAGGTATTTTATTCATCTATTCAAACAAATACCTAACCTTCACATTAAGAAGAGCGCTGCTGTTTTAAGCCATAAATGTCCATTGGCTTTGTGTAGCTAGATTGCCTTGGTGAATTTTATCTTCATCTGTCATATCAAGAAATGAAGTGATAGGCTCATTCAAATGAATAAAAGTTATGTTTTCATGGCTCCTACGAGCTCACATGTGTTGCTGGTTGTTACTTTCTTACAGGATCTTGGTATTTGAAATTTGAAATGTCACCTTTGGGCATGTCAGGCTCCCAAGCAGTCTCCAAATACATGATCACTAGCAAATAGGACACAGCATCCCTTTCAAAGATTGAAAGCCTGTGAGGTACAAAATCGCCTCCAACTGACCCTTTGCAAACAGTCTCTGTATAACACTTACAGTGGCAGGTGATAGCAAATCGGCCCAATCAAGTTTATATTTCTTAAAACAAAGGTCATGGTCTATTATCTTCAATATTCATGAATAAATGAATCAATGACTTACAAATTTATTCCCTATTTCAATGGCCTGTCTCTTCTATTATTTATTGTATGCTAACCTACATGCTCTTTAAATAATGTATGCAGAACACAAATACTGAATGTATTTAATATTGTTAAATAAACTAAAATTAACTATCAACATTAATGGTAGATATGTATTGACCAGGACAGGAAAAGGAAATGGGACAGACAGTTTAGAATTAGAGGCCTCAACCTGCATCCTTAGCCATAAAATAAAATTGACCTTGCTCCTGTCCTGGATGGAGACCAAAAACACCAAAAGTGTTTGGAATCTTTGATCTCTGGTCTGGTACCTAAAGAATTTTAGGACTGCGTCTTCAGAGTGGAGAATCAGAATAACACGAAGAAAACTGTTGCCTCCTAGACAAAAGAACAGAATTTGCCTCTGAATGGACTGTGCCATTGTCTCCTTGCTTAAGAGTTAATCCAGTTGGGCTCACCAATCATCTGTCTAAGGGAACCACTCCTCAAGAAGGCAGGTTCACCTTAAGCCATGCTTAAAAGATAGGAACAATTAGCATTTATTGAGATAATATACTGTTCTTTTTTCCTCTCGGGATTGCTGCCCCTTAGTGCAGCGCCTACAAGCCTCCATGAGGTTCTGTTGGGAAGACCTGCCACTCACAAAGACATACATGTCCCTCTTCCTTCTCTCCTGTATTTTCCTTCGGTTACTAGCTTGAACCCAAGTATCCTTTTGCAGGTACTCTGGGGTCTCCTTACTCTTTCTCTGAAACTCTCTTCTCCGCCAGGTAGCTGACCTCCAGGCCACTTGACTCGAATGCCAAGGCTCATTCCCCTTCATAAGTTCCCACCTATAAATCTATCACAGTCTCTCTAAAACTGGCCCTCTGTAGTCCCTGAATTCTTGAGACAGAATACAAAAGTCACTGACTAGGGTAGTTTGAGTAGCCAGGTTTCTGGAACCTGAATGCCCCAAGAAAGACTGCATCATCTTAAGGATAACCAAATAGTCCAATATCAGATTTACTTGTATATTTTTTTTGTAGTCATTCTATAAAAGTTCAATTTCCCTGTCATATTTATTACTCAAATTTACCTTGAATGTTTTCAAAAAGTACTGAGAGCTAGATATATAAACTATCTGGCTAGCTGGTAAGGTCCTGGCTTCAATATCCACACTTGGCACCTAGAGTAGCTGTATAAAGTCTGTTGACATGTATCTTTGTCACCAACTATATATCTCTTTCTTTTGCTCCCCAAATAGTTAACATTAAGTAGCAATATATTTAAAGTGTTGCCTAAACTAATAAAACAGGAACTGACCAACTCAAGACAAAGACTATGAAATTTGCAAAAGAAAGGTGTTTTAAACTATAATACATAACAGTGTATTAAAAATAAGACAGAGAAAGACATATAAACAATGAACAAACTTGACAAGCCATGTGATTTAAATTCTTAGCTGACTGTAGCTCGCTGTCATTAAATAAGATGTGTCAGAGTAAAAGGCTTTGTTTTTAATTCCCCTCAGGGTCTCTGCCTTCTCCTCCTCCTCCTTCCTCTTCTACCTTTTCTGTGTCTTAAAAGTATAAAATGACATTTGAAATACGTCCACTTTGCTTCAGTGTGATGGCAGGAAGAAACACAGTGTCTATGAATGGGGATTCTTCACCCTTAAAGCCACGAGTCTCTAACATAAACATGGTTCAACTCTCAGCACACAGAGACACACAAAAATTCAAAAGCAGTTTGAACCATGAGCTCTCACTTGCACTATATGCCCTGGTTTCCTGTGGCACACATCTTCACTGTAGCTGCAAACTGTCATGGTGTCCCATAGCACTAGGTGCCATCGGATATATGAGCAGAAATGAACTACAAAGCTTTAGTTGTGAAGTAATCTTCCAAAAGTGTTAAACCTAAATTTATCCAAGTCCTTGGATTAAAAGTTCTAAATCTTGGGTCTAAGAAAACTAGGGAGTCCTAGGAACTTGTTACATCTGTATAGAAGATAGTCTGTCTTTATTCAGCCTTCTTAGTAAAATGTAATCATTTTTCCATTTCAAATGAAAGGAACAGATTAAAGTTATTTCACCAAAGTTTTATAAAACACTATAGTAGTATATGTTTTTAGCATTCTTCACACTCAGTTTTACTTACTTCTTTCTTTACAGTGGTAGAAATCAAACCCCACACTTCACATATGTTAAGGAAGAGTGCTACCACTGAACACCCCGGCCTACAACTTTACTACTATTACTAAAAATAGTTTAAACAAAATTCTACATTATAAAGATGAAATATTATATCTGATGTAGGATTGCCCTCTGTATGCTGTGAATATCATTGGTTAATAAAGAAACTATCTTGGGCCTGTGCAGGGAATAGAGGTAGGCAGGAAAGACTAAACTGAATGCTGGGAGAAGGAAGGGGGAATCAGGGAGAGGCATGAAGCCACCAGAAAAGAAAGACACAAGTTGACAGTAGGAGCCTTGCCAATAGGCCATGAGCCTCATGGTACAATATAAAATAATGAAAATGGGTTAAATTAATATATAAGAGTTAGCCAATAAGAAGCTAGAGCTACTGGGCCAAGCAGTGATTTAATTAGTACAGTTTCTGTGTGGTTATTTTGGGTCTGAGCTGCCAGGCAGCCAGGAAACAAACAAATGATCTCTAACAACAAACTGGCATGCCAACATGGTTGGCTAAATCCATGTACAACCTTAGAGGGCTTGGGCAGGAATTCTAGACACTAAAAAACAGAGTTTAGCCACATTTATTTTTCCAAATGGGCTTTGTTTGCGGCAGCATGCTGTGGCTCCTTTAAGAGAGGTTTTCTTGATTCAGAGGTAACAGGGGAAAAAAACTGCAGTTTTGAAATGCCAACTTTCTGAATTGTGCTACCAGCGTGATCTCTGACTCTTTCTGGAGGTCCAGCTATGAAGCATTTAAACGAGGTTTGTGAACAGAATGCTACAACTTGCTTAATGGCAACATAGACTGGCTGCATGCCTAAAAGTGGGGCTGTGAGAATGACTCTCAGATGCAGCAAACAGTTCCACCATGCTGGACAGGGTGGGGCAAGTAAGCAATGCCATATTTCCCCTAGCAATGGTGTCACTTAAGCTCATAAGAAAGGCATAGCATTTTAAAAAGCACTTCTAGACAGAAAATAATTATAAATACACACAAGAAAGACAAATTCAGACGGAAAAGACCTTTAAATAGGTTACAGTGTTGGATAAATCTACATAGGCTTGGGAGAGAGAAGAAAAAGAATATTGACAGTTATAAAAAGAAGTAAATGTTTTTTTTAAAGGTAAAGTTTTTAAAGAGACAGAGTAAAGATAATAAAATAAATATCAAAAAGCAATAGAGTACAAATAAGCCACATAAAGATGGACTATACAGAGAGAATCTGGATTATATAATGTATATTATTGTGTTTATTTTGAATTTTTTGACTGTGAAGGAGCTAAGGACAGAGAGACATTTGATTCTGGGGACTACTAAGCTAAGCCAACATATATATTTTAAAGGTTCTTGACTTCAAAATATGGGTCTAAGGATATGTTGCTTTGGAAAAGAACCTCTTCTTTTGTTTCCACAGAGGATGAGAACCTGTGGATTCATTTCAGGCTAATGTAGTTTGATGCACCAAAAACCCCTGAAAGGTCACCGTGAACACCCCCAAAAATTACTTCACCCAACAAAAGTCAGGAAGCAGTTTAGAGAGAACTACGCCCGTATTCCCAAATATTATTTATAAGTCTTTGTTTACATTTAAAGAGGAATATGCTATAGAGATTTGCATTGATATGGATCTTGGTTTACTGATACAAATTTAAGGTCAATTTTGTTATATGTCTATTTATACTCTTGATTAAGGTATTGTGCTTGTACAGTTTATTTAAAAATGTAATGCATAATTAAGAAATATAGGTTAATAGATAATCATCTTTAGTAGTCAAACTTGTAGTCATGTTATTTAGATTTTTCTAGATGTACAGAGATGTATTTCAGATGGATAGGCATTTTTCAAACCTTTCAAAGACTACAGGATATGGCATTTAAAATGTTCTAAGAAATTAGGATTTTTCATGACAGTGAGATACATCTTTTCCTGGCAGCACCAATTACTTCAAGAGGATGATGGGCATTGAAGAGGCTCCATATGGAGTTGGTTAGCCATTTGGGCAAGAAACTGCTCTTGCCTGGATGGCTTCATGGTATGCTGTAAAAACTGGACATGGAGGACCCACAGAGCAATGACTGCTGAACTTGCCTAAAGGTGAGATGATCCTTCTGGGTTCCTGCTTCATGAAAGAGTCTGCCAGACATTCTCCAGGATACAAAAGACCTGTCTTTGAAATTTCCTGCTTCATGGAAAAGTCTGTCAAATACTATGGTCCAGTAGGCTGAAGATGGATGACCCAGTGGTATAGAAGAACTTTGGGTGACTATCCAGGCAGCAAGATGTCTCTGTTAATTCTAGAGTTTTGGAAGTTTCTTACAATACACTTCCTGTTTACTTAGGTAATATTATATCCTTCTGGAGTCTTTGATGGAGTTGAAGAATATATAGTTATAGTTTTCCTAGTTATAATAAAAGATAAAGTAGAAACTTCCTTTTTATTGAAACAGGAGGTGATGTAGGATTCTCTCGGTATGCTGTGAGTATCATTGGTTAATAAAGAAACTGTCTTGGGCCTCTGCAGGGAATAGAGGTAGACCAGGAAGACTAAACTGAATGCTGGGAGAAGGAAGGAGGAGTCAGGGAAAGCCATGGAGCCACCAGAGGAGAAAGATGCAAGCTGCCAGTTGGAACCTTGATAGTAGGCCACGAGCCTCATGGTAAAATATAAAATAATGGAAATGGGTTAAATTAATATTTAAGAGTTAGCCAATAAGAAGCTAGAGCTACTGGGCCAAGCAGTGATTTAATTAGTACAGCTTCTGTGTGGTTATCTTGGGTCTGAGCTGCCAGGTGGCTGAGAAACAAACAAGTGACCTCTAACAACATATATCACTTTATATCTACTTAAATTAAAAAATAAATCCAGGTCAACATTCACAATGGTGGCCCATGACTGCCCGTAACTCGAGATCCAGGGTAATTCAATGGCCCTCACACCCACCGCACTCAAGTGTGTGAATACACACACACACACACACACACACACATTCATACACACACACACACACACACACACACACACATTACAAAATAATTTTAGAAAAACAACACAGCATTCCATACTTTGTTATATGACCCTTTATTTTTCATTTTTGCACAAGAGGATAAAAACAGAACCTGTATATGAGGTTATTGTAGGTTAAATAGCATAACACCTGTAAAATCTCTTAGAACTATGACTGGCACATCATAAAAGCATGAAACGTTTGTCATCACTAAAATGAACAACTATAAATGTGTCATTGAAACTATTACACTAAATATTATAGTTGCAAATTCTAATTATAAAGTGCTAAGAAGAAATTTGTCCATGTGTATCTTCTTTGTAGACTTATATAGTCCCAACGGGAAACTGTGTGACAGAGAAGTGCAGCCTGAGCTAGCCTGTCCTACTTAGAATAGGTAGCCATTTGAGAATGACTTTGTCCCCCTCATCCATTCTTGCTAGTTCTGTAATGTCTGTGTCCACATATTCCACCTTTTCCTTTCTATAACAGAAGTTCTCATTCTCCTGAAATCACACGAACTGATCTTTTGTGATAACAGTTTGACCTCCTTTGTCTGATTATTGCCATTTAGGAGATAAAGAAGCCTTACTAAAATTAAAAACCTAAATTTTACATTTTAATTCAAAGTTGACCATTTGCTTCAATTTGATAAATGTAAGGAATGAGTAGTCTGTGAATGGTGACCCTTTCTCCACATTACATCAGTGCCCAGAACCTGGAACACAGGTCAACTCTAAGCATAGGGGGAAATCCCTCAGAAGAAATTTAAACTGTGAATTGTGAAGAAATACCAAATATTTATAATATGTGCCCAATTTCCCTGCACCTTTTCCTTACTGTTTCTTCTCTGTGCCCGAGCTTTAACTTATATCTCTTCCCAGGTTCTTTCTTAACTCATCTTTTACTAGACCACTGGAAATCAGGAAACCTCAAGTCCTGGCTATCCTCTTACCCTAGGGATCACAACTATTTTTGCACTCTTAAATACTATTTATATATTAATAATTATCAATCCTGCATTTCCCACTTAAATATTGTCTATCCAAATGCATGTTCAAACTCTTTGCTTAACTATCTAGTGGCCCAGCCCTCCTGTTGCTCCTGCTCTTCTCATCTGAACAACTGAAGCCAATATTTTAAATTTAGGTCAAATAAGTAGTTAATTCTCTCACTCATATACCAACTCCAACATAACAGCGTATTATTTACAAAATATGCCATAAACTTTACCATTTCCCATAATTATATAATTTTTGTAAGTCAGTATCTGTCTAGATATTTCAGCAGCCTCATAATTAATTCTACAACAGCCCCCCTTCAGACCACAATCAGCATCGTTTTTATAAATAATATGTTAGATTAGCCATGCAGTAATGATGCATCATTTAATCCCAGCACTCAGAAGGCAGAGGCAGGCAGATCTATGAGTTCAAGGCCAGCACAGTCTACAGAGTGAATTCCAGGACCACCAGGGCTACACAAGAGAAGCCCTGTTTCAAAAGCATCCCCCAAGAATATATTAGATCACATCATCTCTAGTATCATCAACAGTATAATATAAACTCTTCCATGCAGCACAAAGCTCTGGTCTATATGACTTTCCGTAGTCCTCACACTCCAGCCACAATGGTCTTATAACTTCATTGCTTAATAAGAAAAACCAACCCCTTTCCCATCCCTTTGAAGCAGTTTTACATTCTTTATAGCATTTAGCAGCACCTAGAATTACCTTACTATTTCATTTCTTTATATCTTATCTTTGTTTTTCTCTCCTTTAGGCTCTTATAGCAAGAACTAAACCTTACATTCATCTAAATTTCTCAGTTACCAAAATACCTAACAAATAATGCAGCCAGACAAGATGTGTTACTTAACAGAAAATTTATGGTGTGTCTGGGGACTTTGATATTTAATACACAATTGAAGTCTGGAGAGCTTCAATTAAAGCAGGTAGTACTTGCAGAAATATAAAATGTATAGTCACCAGTATAGAGGTATGTTTAGACACTATTGAAAGAATCCAGAAAACAAGCAGAGAGTCTTGGGCATAAGTAAGCAAACAGACTAAAGGAGATACATTTGAGAACTACAAAAGTGAAGCATTGGAGAGGAGAGGTTTAACCAGAACAGGTCATAAAAGCCAGGGAGCACTTGGCTTTCTAAAGCAACAAATAGTGTCCCATGTTACAGAGGTGAAGAAAACAAGTGATTTTAATAACCAACAAACATTGTTACCCTTTTCTACTTTGGGTTAATTAATTATATTAAAAAATTGAAATGAGCTCAGATTAATTAAAAGTCATGGAACATTTATCCTATATGCTGAATATATCTTGGAGAGGCAGCTATTATTTGGCAGGTATTCAATCAGAACTGAAACAATAGTACCCAGAGATGAACTGAGGCAAAAGTCGGTTAAGAGGCTGAACAATGGAGAGATGGGAGGAAGTTAAGGTAGAGTTTAAACTTCTGGATGCTTTAGCAACGTAAGAACCCTGGAAAAGAATGTTAAGGGAACAGTTGTAGAAAGACCTTTTCTAGGATAAAACACAGACCAGTGTGTAAGAGGGACCCAGGGGAGTCCAAGGAAGAGGAAAAGGGAGTCCATCCGTGACAGTGAGATGAGGTATAAGCAGGAAAAAAGGGATTAGCAGCAAGTGGAATCGTGCCTCCCTTGTCCATTTTTATCTGGAATGAGTGAGCAAGCAAGATGATACGTGTCATAACTTACTTTCTCCCAATACTTACTCCATTGCTAGAAGTCCATCATGCAAATAGAGTACCTGCAAGACTTTCCTGAAGCTGACAAAGCCCCCCCCATGCCTTTTCCTGCTTTCTTTGAGTGCCTTACAGTACCTAACCCTGGCAAATGGGAAGATGGCATTTTGTTAGCGGTTCCTCTGATAGGGTTGTACTTAGTCTCGTTCACTCATCACCAATCTTTCCCAGTGACAGTCAAGAATGGCTTTCTGATGCGCATCCCAAAATCAGCACTGAAAGGATGCTATTGGTTGTATGATGGACAGCTAGCATTTCCTGAGCTCCAATTATAAAAGTTATGGCCAGACAGTTTCAAGAACCCCTTACATACCAATTCAATAATATTATATACAGCTTCACTTAATCAATAAAACTTCACACCACACAGTGGATGTCTTATTCATAGTCACACTATAAAGCCCACTGTGTAGCCCTGGGCAGCCTGGAAAGTTCTGTGTATATCAGGCTGGCCTCAAATTCACAAGAGATCACCTAACTCAGCTTCTCAAGAGCTGGAATTAAAGGCATGCATCACTATGCCCAGCAAGAAATCTATCTTTAAAGGGTCACATTTACTTGGTGAACATATGAGCTATTTCAGGAATCATTCATGACTCTCAAACTTGAGACAAAGGAGTTATTCCTATGTATACATGATCCTCCGCCATGACTCAGCCAGAATATTCAAATTCATCTTTGTCAATTAGAGGGAACATTGCTGTAACATGAACGGGGGCCTGCTGCATGTTTGTATTTTCTGTCCTGCCTGTACCCACAGTTGTTTAGTCCCAGAGAAAAATCACACAAAGATCTCTGTAAGTTATAAAGCTCATTGGCCCATTAGCTCTAGCCTCTCACTGGCTAACTCTCACATCTTGATTAACCCATTTTTCTGATCTATGTTAGCCATGTGGCTCAGTACCTTTTTTCAGTGGGGCAGATCACATCCTGCTGCTTCCGTGGTCTGGGCAGGAGTGGGAGGAATCAACTTCCTCCTTCCCAGAATTCTCCTATTCTCATTACCTCATTTCTAAAGCCTTGTGCCTGGTTCTTTAAGCCTGATTACAAGTTTGCACCTGGAAAGGGAACAGGCTCTAGTGGAGAACCTAATATTGTTGCTTTGTTAGTTGAACATGTCACACTGCTTTCTTTCTCACTGATGTTTGTACAGGTGACAGTGCTCCTCTTAGTCTGACACTTCCTTTCTCAGTGGGTGTGCGTGGAGGCAGAGGATCAAGGTGGGAACAGAAGAATAGATAAGAATAAAGTATGATGGGTATATATAAAAATGTCATAATGAAACCTATTACTTTGTGTGTTAATTTAAATAATTGTAAACAGAGACTGTGCGTTCATTTCCTGGACACCTATACCCAAATAATCACACAGAAACTATATTAATTACAACACTGTTTAGTCAATGACTCGAGTGTATTTCTATCTAGCTATATTACATCTTAAATTAACCCATTTCCATTATTCTGTGTATTGCCACGAGGTTGTGGCTTGCCATAGGTTCTGGCGTGCTTCTCCTTCAGCAGCTACATGGCAATTGCCTGATTCTGCCTTCTTTCTTCCTGCATTCAGTTTAGTTTTTCCACCTAGCTATATTCTGCCCTGCCATATAGCTTCTTTGTTAACAAATTGTAATAAAACATATTCAGAGCATACCGAGGGGAATCCCACATCAAATAATTGTTGGGGGAGGCTGTTTGTTCATTTCCTGGCCACACAGACTCCTGAAAATAATCACACAGAAACTAATTATTTAATTCACTGCTTGGCCAATCACTTAAGCACATTGCTAGCTAGCTCTTATATCTTTGGTTAACCCATTTCTATTATTTTATATTTTATCACAAGGCTAGTGGCCTGTCAGCAAGGTTCCATCTGGCAGCTTGGGTCTTTCTCCTCTGGCAGCTCCATAGCATCTCTTTGACTCCACCTTCATTCTCACAGCATTCAGTTTAGTGTCCCATCCCCAGTCACCCCCCACCTATCTCTACTCTGCTCTATCACAGGCAAAGGAAGCTTCTTTTTTCATTAACCAATAAAAGCAACAAATATACAAAAGGACTTCCCACACCATTTCCCCTTTTCTGCTTAAATAAAATGGAAGGTTTTGACTTTAACGTAGTAAAATTACATATAACGATACAACCACATGATGATACACAGAATAATGAAGATGGGTTAGTTTAAGATATAAGAGCAAGGTAGAAATATACTTAAGCTATTGGTCAAACAGCATTACAAATAATATAGTTTCTAAGTCATTATTTTAGAAGTCTGGGTGGCCGGGAAATAAACAAGTGTCCTCCGACTAAAAATAATCTTAAAAATAGCTTCCAAAAATGTTCAAGAACTAAACAACATTAATAATGTGAACTTTTAAGATGTCTCCCTTTGTTTTTCCTTTCCCATTTCCATAAACTCTCACACAGATGTGCACCAGATCTAGAAAATAGTCCAATTCCATGGCAGGGTCCTGGTTTTTCAAAAACTCTGGTAGGCTTTCAGATACTTTTAAAACAAACTATATAGCAGAATAAAATGTTGTTTCAAAGTCATGAGACTAGCCTGTGGTTGTCTTGAAACAACAGAGAAGTTTCTATGAATAGCAAGTCTAAACAAGCTTTGATCTGGAGCAACAGTGCTCTAATGACTGGTCACTACATACCTGAGCTAATGCTGAACACACACACATA
>NW_004949096.1:1366874-1381012 GCF_000317375.1 Microtus ochrogaster | reverse complement strand
ATGAATAGCAAGTCTAAACAAGCTTTGATCTGGAGCAACAGTGCTCTAATGACTGGTCACTACATATCTGAGCTAATGCTGAACACACACACATATATGCACACACACACACACACATTTAATTTAAAAACAAAAAAACAAATTTGAGTTACATAAATTTACAGGAAAATCTTATAAAAATCTTAGAATAAATTTACATGTTAAAAAATAATACTTATCCATTAAATTAAATCTGGAGAATATGTAACCTATAAAGAATCTGTAACAGATAGTTAAATCATAACAAAAAAATTAAGTCAGTCTCAAAAAGTTCGTCAAGAAACATAGGCTAGAGAGATGACTTGGCAGTGAGGTGCACCTGCTGCCCTTCCAGATGACCAGGTTTGATTTTCAGCACCCACATGGCAACTTACAATTGTCTGTAATTCCAGTTCCTGGGGATCCGGTGCCCTCTTCTAGGCCTCCATCACCACATACAAACATGGTGCACAGACACACATGCAAGTAAAACACCTGTACATGTAACATAAATAAGTAAATAAAATATTTTTTAAAGAAATTGGATAACCTTGAACTTATGATTTTTCTGGTTGACTCCTGAGTTCTGGGACTACAAAAATGTGCCACCATGACAGACATCTGTTTGTGGTTTTTAACTCGCCTGCATCACAAGGATACGATTCCAGGCCTGCAGACCTGGCACATATTATATGATGACTAAGGCAGTGGGAATATGCTCATTGCAGAGGGGCCTGTGCCTGCCCAGAGGACTGTCTGGTGGTCCCTGCAACCTCAGTACCTCCCAGTCGGCCCTAGGAAGAGACCTGGCTTATTATACCTGGTCTTATGGTCAGAGGACTTGAGGAAGCTGAAGGAAGAAGTGAAGCATATGGAGCATCATCTTTAATCTACAAAGTCTACTAAAGAAGCATACATGTTTAGTATAGCACGACTATTGTGTCTTTGAATTTATAGCAGCTGTCATTACCTGCACAGATTGGGCATAATAACATTGGCCTGAATGAGGCTCATGAGGACCCATCCCTCCCCAGAATTGGTTGCTGGAGGAAAAAGGAAAGTTTTCTTCAGTGGTGTAGCCACTTCTCCATGCTTCTACAAATAATACTAATAAAACTAATTATAACCAACAAAAGAAAAGAAGACTGACAGACATGAATATAGAGGAGACAGGTACAAGAGAGGGCAGGGAGGGATGAATATGATTGGAATGCGCTATAATTCAAAAAGACTTATTTTTTAAGTTGTGTCTGTGAACCATGTAGATGTTGTGCTTGTAGATGCAGAAACTGGGATTCAACCTGAAGGTCAGAAAAGCAAAAGAGCCAGTTTCTCTTACCTCTACCTCAGTCTGAAATGGCGATCCTGCCTCCAGGAATCTCAGAATGAGACTATGGCTAAGAGCTGTCTCATTCCACCTTATATTCCTCTCTAGGGCTGGGATTCTATGGGAAACTAGTGTCTGGGATTAAAGGTGTGTGTTACCACTGCCTGGTCTGTAAGGTTGACTAGGGTGTCTGTTTTATTCTCTGCTTTTCAGGCAAGCTTTATTTATTAAAATACAAATAAAATATTACTACATTAGTTGATAAATAGATTGTTGACGCATTTATTTTGTTCCCTTATATTAGTTATAGCCTTCTTTTGGTGTGGGACAATTCTGTATTCTGTCAATTATGTTTTAAATCAACACGGATTTGTCAGTAGCCAGGCAGGAAGTACAGGCGGGGCGATGAGAACAGGAGAATTCTGGGAAGAAGGAAGCTCTTTCCGCAGTCCTGTCCAGACACCAAAGAAGCAGGATGGGACCTGCCCCGCCAAAAAAGGTCCTGAGCCGTGTGGCTAGCGTAGATAAAAATAATGGATTAATATACGTTATAAGAGTAAATAAGAACCATGAGCTAATGAACCAATC
The DNA here is from genome assembly GCF_000317375.1 of Microtus ochrogaster. Classification (NCBI taxonomy): domain Eukaryota; kingdom Metazoa; phylum Chordata; class Mammalia; order Rodentia; family Cricetidae; genus Microtus; species Microtus ochrogaster. The sequence goes on along the minus strand of NW_004949096.1, from coordinate 1,379,079 downwards.
AGTTTACGATTGATTCATTAAATCAAATTAGATTAAATTAGATCAAAGAGTTTATGAAGACCTCTGTGTGATTTTCTTTGGGGCTAAAAGACTGTAGGAACTGGGCAGGACAGAAACCCCCACATTCTTTTTTATATTAGACAGAAAGGGAAAATGTAGTGCATGGCGATATATGTATATAATTAATATACATTAACTATTATATTAATATATAATCACATATTTATGATTAAAATGAAAAGAGAAGCAAATTCTCACTGACAGCAAGGATACCAGAAGACTTGAATGACATCACCTGTCTGTCACCTTGGGCAAAGTGACACTATGAACACCACCAAGGCAAAGCAGAAGATGGATGGAGTAGCAAGTATCCATACTTCAGGTCATAAAGCAAATTCCACAACTTTTGTAGCAATTAAATTATATATTGTATGATCTCTGATGACATTAGAAATAAAATAGACATCAATAACATAAAAATATAGAAATCCCCCCAAAAAATGTAAAACAGCACATTTTCAGTTTAATTAATAGGTGAAAAAGTCACAAGTAAGCAGCTCTTAGGAGGTAGAGGCAGGTAGAGAGCTCAGTGAGTTTGAGGCCAGCCTGGTCTACAAAGAGACTTCCAAGACAGCCATGTTTGCTACACAGATAAACCCTGTATTACCCCCACTCTCCCAGAAAAGTAAAAATGTAGCAAAGCTACAAAACTAAAGAAATAAAAAAAACAGAATATTGAAACTTGGTAGTCAGTAGCCTGGAAAAAGTATATAGCATTAAATGATGAGGTTACAGATGGAAAAAGGTTGAAAATCAAGTATCCCAATTTCCATGTTGAGAAGCAAGAAACAATTAGATCTTGCATAAGTAGGTGTAAGAAATTAATAGAGAATAAAAGCAATGAAATGATAATAAATAAACTAATTTTATTGAAAGTATCAATATCCCTGATAAACTTTATCTACATCAACTTAAAAAAACAGAGGTTTGAAATCGTTTTAGTAATTCAAAGACAACGTGTACATACTTTAAATGGATAGTAACAGAATAGGAGTCATGTCTTTATATCAATTTGTTGTTTTGGATTAAATGGAAAATTCCTTCAAAGATAATTAAAATATTAAATTGCTTTAAAAGAGAGAAAGAAGGGAGAGGGTAGAGAGGGAAAGGAGAGAGAAAAACGGACTGGACTGTAAGAAAGATCAGAAGATATGAAGCTTTGGTTTCCAGTAAAATGCAGAGGTAGCTCAACAAATGAAGAAGTCAGTAAAATGCGAAGCTGTGCACCAACATCACGAAAATCAAAGACCTCACCCCAATCAGTGATTTCACCCGAATCAGAAGAAAGCACTAGTCAAAACTCAACACAGTACTGTTACTACAGCAACAAACTAGAAAGAGAAAATACTGCAGTCTCATAAAAGGCATGGATGAAACCCATGCTATCAACATAGACAAGGAACAGCAGGAAAGCCTCCCATACCAAGACCAAGAAGAAGACAAAGATGCTATTTTAGACACTATTCAATGTAACACTGAAAGTCTTGGCCAGAGAAATGTACTAGGACAAGAAATCCCAGGAGTCCAAAGATGAGAAGAAATAAAATGATCTATTTACAGGTGAATTTATCTGATCTATATAAATCCCTAAAGATTCCACACAGAAAAATACTCCAACTAATAATTTCTACAAAGCTGATGAACACAAAATCAACACATAAGACTGGTTGCATCTATATACACAAATAATGACCAATCCAAAAAGAAATTTTATGTACCATATTATGAGTTTTATGCATATATTTATTCTTCTCAACAATCTAATGAGGTAAACTTTATTACTGTGTTATCACGTATAAAATGATATAATTGTAACTATTTCGCATCTAAAGTTAATTTCAACCTCAAAATTCCTTGATTCTAATTTTGTACTAATTTTCCTTTATGTGAGTTTCCATAATACATAGCATCTAAATCATATTTTAGCAGTTCATTATATACTAATAATCATATTTTTATAAGTTCCTCATAGGTTTTGTTGACAAAAGTCAACAAAATATGAATTCAAACTTCCTAAGGCAAAACACTGGACAGTTTTCTCTCACACACCCCTTAGTTCCTAGTATGAATGCACATGGGACGAAAGGAAACAAAACATCAACAAGTGAACGGGGTTTGTTTCTCTAATCATTTCTGTTTGAAGAAATGGGAGGTCTTCAGTAACCAGACAAAGTAAAGTGACTATCATGATTAGCAGAACCACAGTCTCTAAGGTGTCAGACTGTAAGTTCGTTTATAGGATCCTCAGAGACACTGAAGAGCGTATGGGTGCCATGTGACTGTACTGACGATATTTGACAAACTACCAAGAGAAGATTTACTTTTGCTCAAGGTTTCAGCCGGCCTGGTGGTTAAGACATCATAAGAAGGCTCCAGAAACGTGTTGGAGGCTGCTTGCATCGTGGTAAACCAGGAAGCAGAGAGAATATCAGCCAGGGATCAGCCTCAAAGGCCCACCCGTGGTGATCAGCTAGGCCTCACCTCCTCAACATTACACAACCTCTGAGAACAAAAGCCTCCAGCTGGAGAACAAGTACACAGAGCATGATTGATTGTGTTGGGGGACATTTCAGAGTCAAGCAGCAACATCTACTCAACGCCAACACTGAATTTAATTATGAATGTTAAATGATTTTCCATGCTTCAGTTCCTGCCTCCAGGGTCCTGTCTTTTGCTCCTGCCTTGGCTTCCTTTGGCGAGGGATTGTTTTGGAATGCATAAGGCAAATAAACTTCTTTCTCCTCCATGTGACTTTTGGTCACGATGTTTTATCACAGTAACAGAAATCAAACTAGGACACTCATCTTACAATAAACAGCTGACTTTCAAATATTATATATATATACGTATATAATAAAGATGAAATAAATATAAATGATTTTTTCTAATTTTCTAAAACAATCATTTTATGGCGATGGGACATAGAAAAATTAATGTATCAACATTTAATATATGTCACTGAGAAGTAAGTGTTAAAATTCAGAGAATCATGTCACAAACAAAAGGCAGTTGTGATCAGAAATTTCGCTACTGGCACACTGTAAGTGAGTGGCATACTTAGGGTTGTATAGGATGAGCATCTCTTTCCTGAGATAGTTAGTGCACACCTAGGGCTGGTGAACCCACAATGGACTGAGCCCTTCTACATCAATTCACATTTAAGAAAAAGCCCCACTGATGTGGCCACAAAGCAATCCAGGGAAGGCAGTTCCTCAAGGTTCCATGTTCCCAGATGACTCTGGGTTGCATCAAGTTGACAGCTGGAGTTGTAACAAAGGGTGTTTATTACCAACAGGTGAGAAGGAAAAACGTGTACTTATGAATAAAACGAATAAAAGCAATGATCCCAAAAATGTTTCCACTTAAGATTTTGCCTATAAAGCCAGGCATAATGGTACATACCTATAATTCCAACACTCAGAGAGGGATGCAGAAGAATCAGGAGTTAGGGACATTCTCAGCTTCGTTTGAGTTTGAGGCCAGCTTGGGCTATGTAAGACCCTTCCTCATAGAATGATAGCAACAACAACAAAATGAGTCTCTAATAATTAGTCAGAGTTCTTAACAATAAATGATATCAACTAGCAATCACCTACAGTATTAATCCATATGAATAGCAACAGAAACTTCAAGACAATTGTCAAGAGAGGTCGTTTTCTTCCTGCCAAGAATATGCCTTCAATACTATTTTAGTTCTTCAAGAGAAAAAAATTCCTATTCTTGTCCATTCACACAAGGCTGTGGGTGAGCATTACTCCTTTGGGAGGAGGGGCAGAAGACGAGACGGGGATGCTGGTGGAACAGCTAGGATGTCAGGTGAAGAGAGAATGCTGTGCCCTCTCTAACCAGCGGAGGACACAGAGTGATTGTTTTCTTACAAACAATACCTGTGTGTGCTGAAACTGTTCGGGCAATCTATCAAGCACACTCTTTTACTTTGCTACTGCAACTCTGTCAAATTCATCCTCTTTCCTGAAGAGTTTCTGTAATAAATAATACCTGCATGTGTCTGACATGCAAAGAAAGTTTCTCAGGGGTTTGGCTTTACTTTACTGGACTTATTTTGGGGTTATAAAATGAAATACTTTCTAACAATTATGATAAGTTAAATATAGAGAAAATACAATGTAATATTTGAGAATAAAATTGTGGTAAGTAAATGAACATGACATTATACTCATTTCTGTTTTTTTTCTATTGTAGAACTTACACATAGACATAAGAAAACACAAAACATGTAGCAGCATGTTTTAAATACATTGCTCTCATGCTAATGTGAAATCATTCTTCCCAGAGAACTCTGAAGGCTTTGCTCACCAAAGTTTTATACACACACACACATATATGTAATAATATATGTATGTGTGCCACATACATATATATATTTATATATATAATAAATGGAAGAAGTAAGAACCTTACTAGTTGGATTTCACAATAAATCAATCCATAGGCATACAAAGTTATTGTATCTGGGTTAAGTATATAAAACTCTTTTTAAAAATGGTTATAAACTTTTCAGTGAAGCAGCCACAACTTCAGATAAAGAAATGGTTCAATAGCATTTTATTTCAAAACAACTTCCATACTCGTTCTTTCAAAACATGTTATGAAATAATTTAAGCATTTTTTATTGATCAGGAAAAATAAAGTGATAAATATTGCTATAACATAAAAAATGAAAAAATAGTCTTAGCCAAACCCCAGATGGAATTCATATTTCATTAAAGTGTTCATAATCATTATAAGCAGGAGAGTCTACGTTCTTTGCATGAGCCTCATAGCTTTTAGATTAAATATATTTGGAATGCTATTTTAAGTTAAGTTGGCTTCTTAATTTTGAAAGAGTGGTTCATAGTAACGAAGGCAGTGTTTTTCATTGACGAGTACCCAACTGAGATGCCATTAAACCTCTCTGTTTTTGCATAACCGTATTGCTATGTCAAAAATACTCCCTCCTTGCCTTGCCTTGCCACCCAAAGGGTAACTATTTAACAAAGAGTTTTCATGCTACAAAGTCCAAATTGGGACTAGGGATACGTATTTGACATTTGGTCATATAATTCTAAGAGAATGAGAGAAAAATACAGAAGTGAAGATTTGCGTTCTGACCTAACTGCTTTATGACAAGTCAAACGAAATGTCCCGTGAAGACAAATGTGTCACAGATAAATGACAGAAAATAAAAAGTCTTCGGTATCATTTGTGTTTTAGTCCATGGCCGCTTCCCCCTCTGCAATAATTACCTATGCAGACTCTAGATGGCAATATTGCACTTAGTGCTCTCCCACAAAATCATCCCCGCCGGTCCCACATACCCTCTTTATCAACATTTTATGTGCCGTGGATCTATAGCCTCTTATTATAAGTGTAATGAAGCAGAAGTTATTGAAGCCTTTTATTGATTGCTCAGATCACAAGTTTACTGCCATCCTGAATTGGCACCTTACTCGCTGAAGCAAACTGCTGACACCTTTTTTAAAAAGTGACAACTACATCTATTTCATGACCAGAAATCCATTTTCATCTCTATCAAGACAAGAATGCAATTTTCACTTCATTTAACTGATGTTAGGCCCGCTCAAAGCATGACACTTGGAAAAAGACACAAGTTTAAGGTTCTTAAAATACTTCATGTAACCAGGACGCCGCTTGGTTTCAGGGGAAAATCAGCCATCACTGGAATCTGCGAGCAATCAAATATGCTAAAAAAAAATTCCCCATAAGAGCCTTGATGTAGCTTACACTTTCAAAATGACCCCACTCTGTTCTCACAGGCATGGTGGTGCCTTGTGACGCCTAGGGATTAGAAACCACCATCAGCGATTTCAAAGGACGCTAAGAAGGCTGCTCAGAGCCAAACATTTTGAGTTTCATCCAGAAAGGCTAACTCAAGGCAACAGTCCACTTGAATTGCTGCGTCCAGTACACACAGTATAAAGGGAGAAACAGAAATGCTTAGTCTCTTTGTAAGACAAAGACTGATGAATGATTTCAATTGACCTTAAACAAAGGGTCTAAAAAAGGCAGGTTTAAACACTTCTTTTATGAAAACAAAATATTAAGTTTTCTTCTTTTTTTGCAATAAACAAATTTCTGTCACTGCTAAATGCAACTCAAGTATATTTTGAGCAAGATCATTTTGATAACAATATTGTTATATTTAATATCTAATCAAAACATTGAAAGTATGGATAAAATCATTCATTTTTGCTTATAAATTCTTTGAATCTAAAAGATTATGAAAATCTTAATTTGGATAGTAAGAAAATATATTTCAATTTTGAACTGCAAAACCTGCACATAGGAACTCTGATTGCTCTTTGGGCTGACGAGGGAGGGGGACTTGATTGGGGGGAGGGGGAGGGAAATGGGAGGCGGTGGCGGGGAAGAGACAGAACTCTTTAATAAATAAATAAACAAAACCTGCACATACTAAAGTTATCTGGTTATTTCCTTATTGAATAATATAATAATAATAAGCAAAACCACAGCATAGTTGCAATTTAAACAGTGAAATAAAGGTTTTTAAATAGAAATTCAATGTCTGGGTTTCTCAGCCCAAATATTAAACTTCTTTTAAAATGCGTATAAATACAATGACAAAGGTTACTTTGCTTAAATTAGCTTTTCCTTTAAAAACCACATACAAAAATATTTAAATAACTCAGACCAAAATCATAGTTCTCAACGAACTTAACTAAGTAACAAATTAATATAAATAGCCCAAGCACTCATTTTCAAAATAAAACTAAAGAACTAAATGCTTTCCTTAATTTTCCGATAGAAAAAGAAACTGCTTGTATGCTTCAGCTATTCAGGTGAAGTTTAGGAAATGCCTATAGATTGCGAGAAATGCTTGAGGCTTTTTCTATTCATTTTGTTTTACATAAGCTAACATTTAACTCGAAGTTCATCACTCTTTTCCAAAGTGCTAACAATGCAGGAGCAGGATTTCGTAGGCATCTTGTGTCCTACAGCAGTGGCTGCAAGCCCGGAGCTAAGGCATCCATCAGGAGGGTGGAGCAGCCATTTCCTTGGCTCTCATCTGACACCCAGGAGTGATTGTACAAGCTCGAACAAATGAAACAGGTCATTAACAGTTTAAAATGATTAAAACCGAGAGTTTATGAACTCTTTCAAAATGGTATTTTTAATAAAAGACAAAGTGCTATATTAATTATGTGAAAGTCTCTAGGAATTTTATTAGTTGTGGGGGTAGAAAGCAAAGAAGTATCTAAATCAGAAAGAGAACGAGGCTTCCAGAGATGAAGTTTCCCCCGGATCATGTTTGCACTTCATGCTGCCGATCAGCCTCTCCAGCCCTAATTGCTGTAGCTGCCTGGCACGCTTCCATGGGCGTTTTTCATTTTTACAGGTATTTCTGAACAGACTGACATATTTTGTTTACTGACAGCAACTAAAGCTCTGTGTAGGATCATAAATAAAGACGATCGCGTTTAAAAATCGCTAATATCATTTTAAAAGGTAGCGCAGCCTTGTGTTTTGGCCTCTGTTTGGCTGTGTTAGCCATGAATGACAGCTTCGCTGCTTGAAGCACACAGAAAGCACAGCCTTGCTCATTCACTGACAAGACTGTGGCCTTTTCACACGTTCCTTCCACAGCAGTGTTTGTCCCCAAACACTGGAACTCGACACAATGGCATCCCTACTCCAACACCCCCACCAACAGCCCCAGTACATAACAAGAATGCTAATGAGCCCGAGCTGGCCCTGATGAAAGCGGTGACTACATCTCATCGGAAAGCAGTTATGTTGGTCCAAAGATTACCAATGAAGCAGACTCTGCTTAGCTCTCAGCGATTTCTAAGATGTTTCCACTCTTAAGGAAATGCGTGTGATAAATTAAGACTAAGTGACTTTAATCTGTACTAAATATGATATCTCGTTTTTAAAATCACCAGACAATATATATTTGAGACCACCATAAGGAATGTGCTTATTTCAGCTGCATGCTATAACATCCAAGCTAAAGTTTAAAGTGAAAAAATGGGTAGGTTCATAGATACAAACCCGTAGCCCTGACATTTCTTTTAAAGCGATAGTATAACAATTTGTTTAAGACAAGTTCCTTTGGTAACTTCTAAATTTTAAATCCATTGTATTTTGACAGACAACAAAACAACATGGTTTTCATATGGGATGTCAGAAGTAGAATATCATCTAGAAATGATATCAAGAGGTATTACAGTCCTACAGTTTTATAAACTCAAGATTTGTTAACAAGAAAGGATCCATCCTTCACCCACACATCACCTGTCTAAAGACTCCTCACCATGGTTAGACAGAACGCTATATAAAAACGGCTTTCTGGAGGCTCGAATGGAGTAAAGCGGCTCCAATAAAGATCATTATTGCTGAGGGGACATTTGATAGAAACTCCTGCTCCTAAAATAAAGATATTGTCAGGCTTGACACAGGGTCTGCAGTGGCACTTTAACAGTCCGACTAGAGTGAGCTTTTAAAACCAAGGAAAAGAGACACAAAATATATAGAATTAAGCAAGACTATATTTTTTTTTGCAATTCATGACATTCTTCCTTGCCTTTTCTGTATACTTCACTACAAAACTTACATACAATGTGAAGCTTAACATTGTTACAATGTAATAAGTGATAAGGCTGGAAAAGAAATAGCGAGAAAACAAAACCTAACGTTTTCAAGGATTCTTAAACTTACGATAACACTGAAATTCTTACAGAGGACTTAAGTAGACAACTTGGGGCAAACTAAAATTGTGAAACTTTGTTCATGTTTACAATTTAAAATTTAATAAAATATATTGGTCATCATTCTGAGCAATGCACTCCTTAAATCAAAGCAGCAATTCTCAAGGCCTTTTTTCCCACAATGTACCGAACTCTTAAATTTAATGTTTAATGCCAGTTTAATGTTTCAGCCTTTAGGGTGGTAGAAATGAGAGAGGCTGCTGCTGTCCAGATGTCCTGTTTCTCCAATTCTCACTTCTAACAAAACTCTGAAAGTGCTTTTCTCTAGATTTTATTTAAACCATGCTTTTCTGGCATTAGAAAAAGACTGTATGCTTTTTTTAAGCATTAAGTAACTTCGAACCGTCCAGTAAGTGGAACCAAAATACACAACAGCAAATAAACAACTATAATTCAGCAAGTCGTAATCCATTTCATGATATCATTATATGATGAATATTAATATTTAAATGTAAAATAAGTTAAAGACAATAACACAGCTATTATGCTGGGTTCTGTGTATGGTAGCTTAATAAAACACTAAGAAGTTTGAATTTTTAGTCAAATTGACTGTAGTAGTTATTAATCCTCTCTGTTTCACTGAAATTAATTAAAAAGCAAACCAAATACACTTGGCTTATAAAAGTTTCTCTGTGACACCCTTGGAAGTTCTGAACCCTTTGATGAGCTTGCTTCCACACACCCTGAGATGCTCCTTTCCACGCAGACAGCAGGAGGTGCTGTGTGAACACCGAGACTTTCATTTCATGCCCACCTCCCTCCCCTTCCTCTCTGTATGCAAAGAATGGCGAGATGCTTTCAAAATCTTCCATTTCCAACAGCCTGAGGCCTGAGATAATGAGGCAAGTTCTGAAACGGAAGCCCTGAATTCACAGTGCAAACCTCGCCCTAACACAGGGGGAAAATGTTGCCTTTCACTTAAGTCTAAAAGGAAAGTTTTGTTTTTTTAATGTTACGATTTCTTTTTTATTATCTAAATTGCAACATTCTGTTTACAATATAAACCCTTCTTTAAGTAAATCAAGTGTCCCAAAAGTAATTACAAAAGTATCTGTCTTTATTTGCCCTCCTCCCACACAAACACATACACACACATACACACACACACACACACACACACACACAACTATAGAAAGACTGCACAGATACTAAAAGGTAAAATCTAGTTTAATTTAGTTGAAATACATTAATTCAACTATACTTTGGATCCTGACACATACAAGTTAAATAAGTATGGTTAAGTATGAGTGAAGCTACTTTTGAGGTGAAATTAACTCACTATTTATTTCGCTAGAGTCTAACTTGGTTTTAGACCCATCTCTACGACAGGGAGGTAAGTTCACACCAGGAGAAAAAACAAGGCATCTAAGCTTGCAGATGAATGAGAGACATTCATTTCTTCTTCAGTGTAACTGACTCTAGAATTTTCACATAAAGGAATGCTTTTCCTTTACAGAATAAGCAGCGAGAAAAGATGACACATATGACATTCTACACCAAAAGACAGACACAATTAGCCCCATATCACATGCTTCAAAATTCCAGAAGCATTTTCACAGGCTTTGAGCTCACAAAATACATGTCACCGTTCTTTAAAGACACAGTGCCAGTTACTGCATCTATAGAACCAAATGCATCTGAAACTAATATATGTAGATTTGAAGGGGGTGACTCACCTGCTTGGAATAATTTTTTGCAGACTTTAACAGTTGATACAAGTTGATACAAGGCCCCAAGAATTCCTTGGATGTACATCTTAGCACCCGAGGGACTGGAACCTTCTCCCTTAGAGACCCAAAGTGGTCCCCGTAAAGGTGTGATGGAATTTTGCAGGCATTTTTCAAGCAGAGGAACTCTTGAAAAGAAGAAGAGGGAAAAATTCCTTTGACTCAACTGAGAGACACTGCCTGGAATGCAGCCTCAAGAGCAGCGCTAACTCTTAACGTCTATTATTTATGTCTGACCTGGGTTAAGTCTTCGAGAGGCAATTCCTGCATTACCAGTGGCCACCATGAAGGATGTATTTATATTGCGGCACCCCCCATGCAAGTCTCATAAGCTTTGTGAGCACACCTGAGTAGTTCTGAAGTGTGCCTAACTAGCTGCACGGAGTGTCATGGTGTGCACTGATTGCCTTATCTTCTCATTTATCACAGATGAGTTGGAACCAGCCTTGCCGAAAGCTGCTTGCATTGTCCTGATAAAACTGTAGGATCCATGTTGTTTCTGTATATTGATTCATGTAGAGGAATCTGTGTGCCCAAAATATCACATCTGGAAATTATTCATAAAATATAATCCCCACCTTTATAAGCTGCCCTATCCCAGGCCTGTCATTGACATTCGTTAAAGCAACCCATGACACAGGGTAAAACCTGTTTAAATATAAGAGGGGAGAACATTAAGCAAGGATTTTCTCATACCTTTATGTTTCCAAGTACCCAGAATATATAGACTAATGGTAGGTTTAGGAACACTATCCCAACAGGAGTTTCTTAAACATATAAAGATATTTACGTGCGGGCCTGTAATGTAACATCCATATGGACTTGACAGACATGTTTATACATTTTTCACATGATTAGCTCATAAAGTCTTTGTAGTGTAAAACACTCAAATGACATGGCAGCTCGCTAATATCTCTATAAATTTAATTTTTCTCTGAAAAACTAGACACAAATAACAAAATCTTGGGCCCAGAAAAAAAATAGATATCACTTTTATTTAATGTGATCTTTACTTAAATATGTGTATATGTATGTTTATATTCACATCTGTGCATACATATATATGTATACATATATGTATATATTCCAAAGATAACATGAAAAAGAGATATACATTCTGGCTATGTTATTCTTACAATTATTTTTTCTAGAAAAAACAATGAATGAAGTAGGTCACAAGTAAAGAAAGTAGGTCTGTGCCCTCGGTTATGTTATCTGCTGCATATTTTATGCAGGGAGACCGAGCACTGCAATGCAGAAACTGAATTACAATGAAGCTCAGCTGAGCTCCTGAGAGGCTGAGTTCTGCAGACAGCCTTTGCTACTGGTGTTCTGCTGAACCTTACTCTCAGGAAAGAAATCATGCCTTTTAGGGCACTGTTCTCCAACCTCCTATCAAAGCACAACTTAAAACTCTAGTGTGTTCATTGCTTGGGAGAACACTGGAGACAAAGCTCCTAAGATTTTCTGCTGCTGTCAGGAAAGTCAGAAAGTATAATGAGGTGACTCTGCAGATGCATGCATGAAAACTGTTCATTCAGTCTGAGGAACTAACGCCGAAAGTTCTATAGAGCCCATTCTTAGACAAACACAGCAAATTGCTTGTCTCAGTAAGTTTCCAGGAAAAAAGATGCCTTTCTCTCTCTCTCTCTCTCTCTCTCTCTCTCT
>NW_004949096.1:1364928-1366773 GCF_000317375.1 Microtus ochrogaster | reverse complement strand
ATATATGACACTGTATATACCATAGCAGAAATAAAAAGCAAGAGAGAAATACAACTTACAGTCTTAAATCAAACAAAATGGGCAAGGCAAGTCAATTTGGGTAACAGTTTTGCACAACTAAACACAGTTTGGAACCATCAGCATTTTCAGTCTGCTGGCACGACGTCCATGGATTGCTGTGCGCTTGGTTTTGATTTTTACAGCTCCCATTGTATCCTCACTCAACCCAGCAAATGTTTTGAACCCTGAAAAGCCTTACTTACAGCAGTTAACATAGGCCTTAATCTTTTTAAGTCAGACAAATTAGGAAGCAAGGTGACAAATTTAAGAGATTCAGATGCTAGAGTTAATCTCGATTTTAAATCGAAGAAACTTCTGTGAGGTTCATCGATCTCATTCATCTACACCCATCAAGGAATAATTTTCAGGCTCTTTGTGCCAGCCCAACAGATTTCAAAAGAGCATTTCCTGGATTTTTTTTTCCAGCTCAAAATGACTGTTTTCAGAGTTTGTAATCTTTATAACAACTTTGGAAAATGTACAGCTTGGGGGGAAAATTCGACTTCAATGTATAGCAAAGAGCCAGAACCGATATTGAGTAGGAAATTGCTCCCATGTGCCACATGATTTACGTAATTAGGAAAACTATGGAAACCAGAAACAGTAAAGCAAAGAAAGCCGTATTCACAAGCAGGTTGTATAAGGAACTTCAGAATCTGCTCAGAACTTGTTGAATAATCTGCTCAGTATTCCGGCCTCTCCCTGCTGGAAGCAGGTCCTCATTATAACCAGAAGAGCACTAATAAAGGTTAGCCTCTGAACTAGGGATTAGAAGGCTCTTTCTTTGGGGGACGCTTCAAACTAGTAACTTTGATGATCTTGAAAAGGGAGACAAAGCACAACCCGAGAACAAACAGTGTTTCCACTAAGCAGGGAGGTACAGAAAACAGAAGAAAACGATAGTCTAAATACTCGGGAAAGGAGTGTGAAGCTGCCCGTCTGTTGTGCTGAAAATAAAATGTATTCAGCACAAGTGAGGACTCTCACGACAGGGCTGAGTCAGCCTAAGATGCAGCTGGAAATGTAAAAGAATAATTGATATGGTGAAAGTCACGAGTTTCCAACACAGACCATAGATTTTTAACATGGGGATGGCAGACTTTTTACTGTATTTTAGTGTTTATATAAAAAAAATCGTCTTTGTTTTATTGTTTGTTGGCTTCAGTTTTGCTGTGGTTGCTGCTTGCTGTTGTAAGACTAGATGTCACCAATGTAGCTTCGACTTTCCTGCAACTCATGTAGTAGACCAGGCTGGCCTCAAACTGCTGTTGACTCTCCTGTCTCTGCCGCCTGAGAGCTCGCCCTACATGGAAGTCAGCACTTGCCTTCGTAAGAGCTCTTTACTGTTGTTTGCTCATTCTTCTCTCATCCATACATCCAGAAAACAGTCTCCCATCCCCCCACTCCGGTCCTTCCTAAGAGTTCTTAAACAATGGTTTTCTTCTTCTGTGCAGAACTATTCTTTTCTCTTTTTCTGGAGCAAACTGCATCCTGGCCCATAAAAAATGTGCAAGACATTAGGATAGTTATTTAGAAAGGTCAAACAACATGCTTTAGCCTCTCAAAGGAGCACATCCTGCAGGTTGATGGAACGAACTCTGGGATTTTATTCCGTGTGTCCTTCCAAACCATACAACTTCTTCAAAGTATTACCTTGAAATATTGCCTCATTCGAGAAGGCTGTCATCGGTATGGATGGTTAATGGTGGTGTGCAAGGCTACATACATGTCTACATGCATGTCGCCATGCATGTCTACATATGTATCTGCATACGTGTCTACACA
>NW_004949096.1:1355316-1364634 GCF_000317375.1 Microtus ochrogaster | reverse complement strand
CAACATCCTGGTTACTTGATGGAGGCAAGAATTTTTCCCTTTCAGGGTTTTCATTAAGCAAGCCCTCAACCCTGTATATTAAAGAGCATTAAAAATCCAGCATTTAAAAAATTTATCAATATACATATAAACAGAGTCATAAGCTGGGATCATTTCTACCACTTAGAAAAACTTGCATGGTTAGTTGCTTTGGGTACAATTTCTTAAATCACAGATTATATATTTCAGGTAAGATGAAAATTAGCCTAATAGTTTTGGTGGTTTGCATTTCAGTCAGACGTGTAACTAGGAAAAAGTTCTTCTCAGAACAAGCCCAGCTGCCTGGAGAGAAACTTTATCTAAGTGCACGGTGGTAGCAAGCGGCAAGGTTTTTAATGTGTCTCCCTCCTTGTTTCATGTTACCTATTCAAGTAGGTTAAAAGTTAATGATTAAATAATGTAACATCTTATGCCTTCATTAATCTTTAATAGTTTATTAATTTTGAAGCAATTCATCATCTCAGTAGGTAGGATTGAGGATGGTGGGCAGCAACAGGCCATCTAACCAAAGGGAATGACGAGAAAGCTCAAATGCCCGTAGCGCCTGTTGGTCTTCATGGTAGCTGCGGCATTTCTACCTGATATTTTTCCAATTAATATATTCTTATCCTTCAAGGATCATCTTCCAGGTTATTTATTTAAAAGTGATGGCCTCCTCTTTGATTTTCTATAGTATTCTTGTCCTACTTGTATCAGGTCTTAATGTCTCCCTGTCCATTTCCTCCTGCATAAATCTCCAACCCTTTGGAGGCAGGGGTCACAGTGTCTTGTTCGGATAGTTTTACCTCATCTTTTCTCGACAAATAATAACTATGTAGATTTATGGGTTAAAATACGATGTGTAAATTGGGGAATAATAGGTTACTATATTAGATCATGATGTCCTTTAGTTTGGTAAAAGAAGTGCTTTGTTTGTCCTGTGGAAGGCCATTTATACATGAGTCCTAGACCATAAACGCAGTCACAAGGAATCACTCAGAGCCTGTAACCTCCTACAACCCGCTAAAAGTTTGACAGATGAGCATGATCATAAGCAGGTTTCTCAAAGCATACTTAGGTCATGCCCAAAGATTTTAATTGTCCTTATAACATTCCTTTGAGAATAATGGAGAAAATCAACATGATGTTAAAAGTCGTGAGCTTTCACAGCAAAGTGTTAACTAGCCAGAAGGCGAGAGGTTGGTATGTTCTAAAGTCCTTGGAGACCCATCAGGAAGTTTATCACGCCCCATCATAAAGCAAGCATCTTCAGGGAAGAGCACACACCGAAGTCTAAACAGCAGGGCGGCAATACAGGACCAAGCTCAAGTAACCATCTGAACGAGGAAAAGCAGTTTCCTCCACGGCCTCTATAAACACAGCATTCACATGTTAATATACAAACGCACGTCTTGGACTTCAGGACATCTCGCACTAAAACCGTCTTGCCACTGTTAAAAAGTCTGAATGGTCCTGAATATTCCAAAGAGAGCAGTACCTGACGAGAAACCAAATAGCCCACTCAAGAGCAAGCACAAAGATCGTGACATTTGTCAGAGAGACACAGGCTGGGATGGTCTGTCAAGACCTATGCCTGGGGAGTGTACTTCTCTCTCCTAAATCAACATTTTGCGTTCCTAGAAGCACTTTGGATCATACTATGAAAAGCTCTTTAAATTAATTTATTTTCAACAAGCTTAGGACACAACCAAAGGCTTTAATATCCTGCTTCCAATTTAATATTAAAATGCATGCCAACCAAATATATAAAATTATAATTTTCTGAATATTTTAATTTCCACCTGTGTCACTGTGTCTACAGAAGCTGAGCACTGCCCATAGCACAGTTCTTGTAAGGAAACCGCTTTATGCTTTGTGGCACAAGCTGCAAGTCTCAAAAGTGCCCACTGGGAACAAGACATTGTCTAGAGATTTTAAAACATTTGAAAATTCCCTGCTAATACAGATGGAGTACTTTAAAATGAAGTTGACCTATCTAGAAAAGACTCTTTGAATGAAACAAATTTAGTGTTTGAGAGATGCCCAGCTTTGACTGCCTCCCAGGCCAGGAGGTATATTGCAGAGAGTTTGTTCAAAAGATATTCAAGGTGTGTGTGTGTGTGTGTGTGTGTGTGTGTGTGTGTGTGTGCGTGTGAATGCCCTTCCCTTGGATTTACATAACAGTTGCAAAACCCCTGGTCTCAGACCAATCATCAGGCATGCCGGCTGAAGGATGGCAAAGATGCTGTCTACTGTGTTGTTTGTTGTTTGATTTATATCAGAGCATTTCCATTCAAACAACAGCTGCTGTGTACTTTTGGGTGCGTGCTGTATGTCATATCTCATTGTCCCCGCGGCGCTTAGGAGAAAGGATTTAGTAGTCGTTTTCTTAAATACCGATGCCTACCTAAATCTGGAATTTTTTCCCACTGAACAAAATGACAGGCGAGCAGTTGCTGTACTTAAAGCCATCATTGAGAGCTGTTTTCGTCTTCAGTGATCCCATTGAACTGACGCATACTGCCTGTGGGGGCTAGAGTGGTGGAATACCTCCGCAGAGACATTGATTTGTACGATAGGATCCAACAAAATAGGCTGTGCCAGAGGAGATTGCTTGGGTCGTATTGGCTCTACCTGAGTCAAATTTGATTTAGACGTTGTGCCCTTTCCCGGACACCTGGTTATTTTAATTGTTGAAACATCGAGGAAGTTACACCACTGGGGGTTAGGAAGTACAGCGTCTTAGAAAGTCCTCTCTGGCTTGCAACTACAGCCTGAGTCATGCCTTTTCTTCGACTGAACGAAGTAGCTGCGCATTAAATATGCTGGCACATCTTCTGCTTGAGCAAGTGGACCGAAATGGTGTGAATTGTTAATGCCTTGCTGCATTGGTTCACGGCTTGCGACTGATCATTTGTAACTATATCTACTCCTTGTTCCATGAAATCAAGTATGGAGTAATGGGTTCATCAGATTTTGGGGTTAAATTGAGAGTGAAGAGGTACTGTGTGTGGAAATAAGAGTTGCCATGTTCAGGGCTGGCCTTGTAACAGCATGGAATCTAAAGGCGATATTCAAAACCACTTCACTCATCACACGCTTCCTGATTCTGAATAGGGCCCATTTGCAGGGGACATTTGGTAGTTTTCCAATACGCTTTATGCCTCTTTCTGCTTCCACCACCATGCACATCTTTTTTTCATCCACCCCCAGTAGCACATTGGTAGCCCAGGTCAGCACACACAATTCATTTATTTAAATGACTTGATTTATACAAATAGAAATAAACTGGGATTCTGTTATCTGAATCTTGCCTTTCCCCTCAACAAAAATAATTGTGTGCGTGTCATTGAAAGTGCGAGTCTTTTTGTGAATTCAAATTCTTGGACATCTGAAAGATCTGAGTTTTATTATTGATGTAAAATAATTGAATTGATATGCACAACACTGAAGTTACTTACAGAAATGGCGAGAATTCATTATATTTATCTTGCCTGCTTTTATTGGCCGTCCTCTATACTAACATGCAAAATTGTATACGCATGGCATGCTTTTGTAAAATTTAAGGCTCAGTATAAAACTTTAAAGGCCTTTGTACACATTTTTAAAAGTACACTACATGAAACTTAATAAATTAATTTAACTAAACCTGGGAGTAATAACCTTTTAAACTGTCCTTCGTAGTTACTTTTCCCCAAAAGTTTAACTCAACCCTTGTTAAAAGAAGCAGGAATTAAACCTTGACCCAATAATAAAAATATAATAGAAAACATAGCCAGACCTAGATAGAAAATTAAGTACACAAAGTGATTACATTTATAGTTAATATACGAAGACAAACTAATCATAAGGCACCTCAAAGTCCTACTGTTACATTAGCCTTTTGAACATGAATCTCAAGAATGTATTTAATCATTTTATTTTTAAGTATAAAAAGTGACAATAATGACACCAGAAGAATTCAGAGAAATATAGGAGTCACTTCATCATTTATAAAGTCATTTATAAAGCAGTTTTGTCCCATGAGCTGAAATGTTAAGTCACCATAGGAATTACACTTAGCTTCTTTACTTAGGATGTAATTTATATATGTTACAGCATATTTTAAATTCCTCACACCAGAGAAGTTGTAATCAACTGTTACCTTGGAGGACTCCCTTTTGAAACTTCTTTCCCCATTGTTTGGTTCAAAACAGTAGAATCTTCTATAGAAAACATTTTACATCCTTTGTTGGCTATTCTTTTCTCTCCTGAAAACTCTTGGAAGAACAAAAACCTTTTCGAAGTCCTACTCTTTTAAAGGGAGTAACTATCAAGCTATTTTCTCCAACATATTCCTCATGAACTTTGAGGATCAGGGAGGAGTCATTAAACCAGATTAATAGTTTGAGTCTTAAGAGATTGAAGGCTAAGAAAAAAGACACAAAGCCATTCGGAGAGCTGAGGGAGGACACATATGTAGTATGACATGAAATATTGTTCACCCCAACAAAAGCTAAGAGTGATGACCACATCTTAATGATGACATAAGGAAGTCTAGGTTTTTAAAGATGTCAAAGGGACTTTGCTAATAGAAACCAGGGTCTACATTTGACTGCTTTGTAGAAGCGCACAGCACACTGTACAGGGGTATAGCCTCATATTTAAATGACCATGGTGATGCTCCAACAAATACCCAGATGCCAGCACCAGGCTTTTGGACACTACTCTCAACAGTCTGTGTAAATCAGCAGTGAACTATACATCAACACACCCTCCTAGCACACCCTATTTTTTCATCTAAGCAGTGCAAGCAGTCCATGTCTGATGCCTAGAAGTCACTGGGAGACACTGAAGACATTTCTAAGGAAAATAAAACCAAAGCAAAGTCACAATGAGGACAGTTTGGAGTCAGACCTTCCCGAGTCACATCTTACAGCCCACAGTGGCTATTGATGGGCTGCCTTAATCCACGCCATCATTTTCACATGGACATATACAGATTTGTGATAACTACCAACATAGTGTCCCTCTCCAACAAGAGACCCAGACTTTTTTATGTCATAAAAATTTTAAAAGTAAAGATAAACAAGAAAACTATGTAAAAGTCCAAGAGAGGCAGGTGCTTAATCATAAAAATGTTTACCCATAAGCACGTGTCTTTTTCTCTGTGTGCATAGGTGTGTGTGAGCCTGTTTTAGCACAGTCCTCCTGCACTGTTGAACACTGTGTCATTGTGATTTTGATGTATACTAAAATGATTAATGACTCTGGAAGCTGAACATCTTTTCTGTGTTTATTGCCAAGTGTATATCTTTTCTGTGGAAATGTCTACTCAGGTCCTTTGCCCATTTTTCTAATTAGGTTGTCTTTTTGAAATTGAGCATAAGACTTTTTCATATATTCTCAATATTGAACACACTAGATGTGATTTGAAAATATTTTATTCCATTATGTAGATTGTCTTTTCATTTTATGGATAATATCCTTTAGTTCACAAAAATGTTTCAATCCAATGAAGTCAAATTTGTGAGTTTTTCTGTTATTGCTCATGCTTTGGATTTAATATCTAGGAGTCTGTTGCCAAGTTAAAGATCATGAAGATTTGTTCCTATATTGGCTTCTAAGAGTTTCACGGTTTCAGCTCTTAGATTTATTTATTTAGAGATATTTTTTGTGGATAGGAAATGAGATTTGTCTTTAGTCCCTGTATATGGAGACCAGGGCTGAAGAAAATACTCTTCCCTGATGAATATCTCAGCATCTCTGTCACAAGTCAAGTGACCACAGGTTACAGATGTGCTAGGGTATTTTTATACTCTAAATTCAATTCCATTTTTTCCTATGCCTATTCTCACACCAGTACCATCATTTTAATTACTGTATTACAGTTAATACCCTTAAAAATTTGAAAGTGAATCCAATATACAATGTTTGTAAGGTTAAGGGCACAGTTCGACACTCAACTGCCCCAACAAGAGACAACAATGAGAACCTATGCTGCCCTCACCCATGACCAGGAGCTCCAAACTTAGGAATGCTTCACAAAATTTGAGAAAGTGCTGTACTTATGGGACCAAGCTGGTCAGGAACTCTAGAAATGATATAAGTGATTCTAAGTAGCAAATAACCACAAAATGAAAGTCAGACTTATGAGGGGGGGGGTGGATGGCAGTCTGGCCTTTCACAGATGTTACTTTACTCTGTGCAAGGTCTGAGTTTTGTGGGTCTGCTTGTTTGCTTGCTTTTTAATATCAGAACTAAACAAGCAGTTTACGGATGTCATTGGGTATAAAGTTTATAGTTACATTTTTTCCCTGACAGATTTTAAACTTTATAATAAGCAAAACCTATGTAGAATTTGAGCCTGATAGGTCACAGCAACTAAATATAGCTGGTATTATTCCAATAACCTTGGCTTTCAAAAAAAATGCCAGACTCAGTTGGATCAAGCTTTGGTAGCTCCAGGTGTGTAGTGGATAGTTTGACCTCCTAGCTGCTCATGGTTGGTTTACTGTGCAGGCTGCTGATACTTGCTCTTTGAATTTCGTCTAAAACTTGAGACAAGCCCGAGGGTGACATAATCATTTCAGGTACTAGGCAGTGGAAATAGTCTCTGACAGAACTTTAAGGAATAATGGCAAGCAACTTCCACACATTGTTGAGATGGCCTGTCTTGAAATAGTAGGAACAAGTAAAAAGATCAGCTAGGCAGCCTAGATCTACTGACGAGCAATCTCAATTTTTCATTACAGTGGTGATCTGAAGAGGTATCGCCCTCAAGACTAGTGTGTTTGAATGTTTGGGCCATAGGGAGTGGCACTAATAGGAGGTGTGGCCTTGTTGGAGTAGATGTGGTCTTGTTGGAGGAAGTGTGTCACTGTGGAGATGGACTTTGAGGTCTCATACATGCTCAAGCCACACCCAGTGTGACAGTTCACTTCCTGTTACCTGTGGGTCCAGCACCATGTCTGCCTGCAGACCACCACATTTCCTACCCTGACAACAATGGACTAAACCTCTGAAACTATAAGCCAGCCCCAATTAGATGCTTTTCTTTATAAAAGTTGCAGTGGTCATGGTGTCTTTTCACAGCAACAAAACCCTAACTAAAATAATTACTTTTGTTGCTATAGGTGCTATTTGTTTTGAGACAGGGTCTCACTAGGAGGCCCTGGCTGGTCTGAACTGTCTCTGTAGACCAGGCTGACCTCAGACTCACAGAGCTCTGTCTGCCTCTGCCTCTCAAGTACTGACATCAATTGTTTAGTTAAACTGAATCATGGGCCTAAAGAGAAATGCGGAAGATCTGGTGCTGTGTTCCTGCAGCTGGTCCGGAAGCATTTACAACAAGCTACAGTGATCCAGCATGATTCTGAATTTAGTTATCACATGCTTGTCATGATTTTAAAGCACATAAACCCCAAGTGTGGCTTATGGATAAGCGGTAGATTCATTCTAAAAAGAACATTCAATCGTCTTCAGTTAAGAAAAGAAAACTGAAGGAGGAAATCATGACATACCTAAAAGTCAGGCCTGGTAAAGGAGCCAATATGGAAGTAAAGTGGATTGAAGGTAACCAGTATTGTATGTGACAAATGAAACCCCACCCCACCCCACCTCCACTTGTGTGTTCAATTGCACATGCGCACACATGTATGTAACTATTAAGGAACTAGAGGACCTGCATTTGAGACCGGGTATGGGATGCATAGGAAGGGATGGAGGAGGAAAACCATCATCATATTTTAATTTTAAACAATTTTTTTTTAAATTTAAAAAGGAGAAACAATAGATCCCAAAAGGAGATACATTCAAATTGAACTTCTCTTAAATAGATAAGACAAAAAAACAAGTTACAAAACCAAAAGCTCTAGCCGAGGCCCTTTAGTAGTTAGCAAAGGACTCAAGGTCAGTCCGTGGAGAGCAGCTGGGGTCTTTCTCTAGAGGAAGCTTAGCGCTAAATACTGTGAGGAGATGGCATTCATGGGACAGACAAACTGGAGAATGAGCAACTGGGACTTCTGATAAGAACAGGCCAAAAAAAAATTAGAGATGAAGGCTGTTAAAAGCTACCAAGGGAAAACATTGTACAAATTCTGGTCGGAAGACAAAGGGAAAACAAAGGCCAGATAAACCATGCTACAGAAATGCAGTCAGGGGAATAATAGACCAAGAATTCCACATCCAAATTAGACACAGGCAGTGAGAGAAGCCACCCTTGGTAGAATTATTGACCTCAAGGAAGTGAAAATGAATAAAGACTGGGTTGAAAAAGGGACACCATTGGCAGGCTTGAAATATATTCTCTTCATATCTCTCACTATGAGAGACACTGCAGGAAAAATAACTTGAGGCCTACGTTAGAATAGTGTGAGATGCAGCAGGAAGCAACATGAACAGAAGAAGGGACATAACTACAGCAGAGAATGCTAAGTCCGAACTTTTCTGAAAAGAACAGGTGTATGATATACTGCTTTAAAATGTACCAGATAGAAATATTAATTCAAGAAAGACACACTGACCAACTGAGAAGACTCTATGCTTCAGGAGAAGGCAGTGAGGTTGGTCCTCACTAAGGGTTTAGAGAACAGGAGCCTGGAAACATCAAGAGAGGTTTCAGTTCAAAACTCTCCCTGAAGTTTTTGTTAGAGCAGATGTGATCGGGACTATAAGGAGGAACCTATGCTGATAAAGTAGTTCATCATGTAAAATTCTGGGCACTGTGTGGCGTGCCTGTACTGGAGAGGTAGAACAGGTGGGCCCTGAGACTTGCTGGCTACAATCTAGATGACAGAGTTCCAGATGATGTAAGAGCTACGGCTTCAGACCCCAATGTACAAAGAAACTGAGGAAGACAACCAAAGCTAACCACCTGTCTACACACATATATGTAATTATGCTCATACAAGATCATGTGCATAAATAGACACACAAATAAATAAAATAGTCACAGCATGGTTATTTTGGACATTGTCACTGGATGTGGGATAGAAGCTGGAATACACAGTGAGCATTCTGCTAGCCACAGTATGGCGTTGGACTTGCTTAATTGATCTACTCTTCTGACTTGTTTCAGACCCTATGGAGAGAGCTCTACACTACCCACCATGGTCTAGAATGGTCCTCAGGAAGGCAGAGCCATTTAAAAAGACGCCCCCATAAAGGTCCTAAGAGACCAGTGGCTCTTGAAGGGGACAGTGGCTTTTCTAGCTTATTAAAATGCAAAAATAGCTGGGCGATGGTGGCGCACGCCTTTAATCCCAGCACTCGGGAGGCAGAGGCAGGCAGATCTCTGTGAGTTCGAGACCAGCCTGGTCT
>NW_004949096.1:1313190-1355017 GCF_000317375.1 Microtus ochrogaster | reverse complement strand
TTACCAGAGTAGGTAAGATATTTAAAAGAGTTACCAGAGTAGGTAAGATATTTACCAGAGTAGGTAAGATATTTAAAATGGTTGAAGACTATTAACCAGAATGGGAATGCCATGTTATTTTTGTTGTTATTTACATAGTTGTTTTATTTTATTTTTATTGCTTGTTTTTATTGAGCTATATATTTTTCTCCACTTGCCTCTCTTCTTCCCACTTCTACCTTCTCCCATGATTCCCACACTCCCAATTTACTCAGGAGATCTTGTCTTTTTCTACTTTCTATGTAGATTAGATCCATATATGTCTCTCTTAGGGTCCTCTTTGTTATCTAGGTACTCTAGGATTATGAATTGTAGGCTGGATTTTTCTTTGCTTTATGTCTAAAAGTCACTTATGAGTGAGTACATATTTGCCTTTCTGGGTCTGGGTTACCTCACTCAATATGATGTTTTCTAGATCCATCCAACGACCCTCAAATTTTAAGATATCATTATTTTTTTCCTGGAATGCCATGTTATTAAATAGCATCATCAAAGAGACACTAGAGGACTGGAGAGAAGACTTGGCAGTTAAGAGCACCTAGGTTTGAGCCCCAGCATCACAGGGCATCTTAAAACCATCTGTTCCTTCTGTCTTAGGGCCTCCAGTGCCCTCTTCTGCCCTCTTCTTTTGAACACCAGGAATACACATGGCACACAGACTTTTTTTTTTAAGAGAAACTAAGATCATTAAGACCAAGATGGATAAAGGGAGTTGCTATCAATGTCTCTGGCCCATATATTATAAAGAATCAACAACTACAAATTATCCTTTGAGATCCACATGCTCACAAGCGTGTGGACATACGCATACTAACTAATTAATTAATTAAATCTGTTTAAAGGGAGGGTATTTACTTTTAAATACATCTATGACATCAAATAGTTCAAACTTATTAGTAACTAGGAGGGATGTGATTCAAATGATACACAGGATTGGCTGGTGAATGCACTTTTCTCTAAGCAAAGAGCCCTCGTCTTAAAGGCTGTGCCTCATAAAGACATCCACTGGCCATGAGCTCTCTTCTACGGGAGTCTGGCTTCCTCCTGTGCCTTCCCTTGTTTGTGCTGTGTGCATCTTTAACATCCTTTGTCTACAGCAGCACTCTGAGATGCCTGGACAGGATTGTCATTCTATCGCCCAAGTTAATAACTATTATTCAGTTAATGTCCTGGTTTTAGAGGCACATAGATATGGAAAATCTACTCCTCTTGATTTCTTTTCTGTTGTTGTTCTTGCTAGCCCTGTTATTCTGACAGGCATCAGCATATTATGTAATAGCATACTGATTTCCTACAGAAACATGGTGTCTATATGATATAAGTAATTCTCATCTACTGTTGAAAGGATAGATCTATACAGAAACCACAACTAAAGAATTACTGTTGGTGTTTGATTTTCTTTTTCTTTTTTATTTCAAACTTCTTTCATAAAATATATTTCAACCATGATTTATCCTCCCTCAACTCCTCCCTAGCCTACCAAACTTCATATTCTCTCTCTCAACAAATATCAAAACAAACAAACCAAAAACAGACAAAAAGTTACCAAATGAAACAAGTGCTTCTCCCACAAAATAAAAAAACAAAACAAGACAAACATCATTAGAAAATAAAGATGGAGTTCATTCTGTGTTGACCAATTCCTCCTTGGCATTGGACCTGCCATGGAGTGTGGTTGGTTGGTATAGCTACCCAGAGACATTCCGTTGGAGAAAACTTGATGCTCCCTGTGACAACAGGTATCATTACTTATTGGTTAGGGGAGAAACTTTGTTTTCACATCAACCTTTCAATTCTGAGACCCCATGCAATGTAATTATTTTTAAATTAAAATCTCTTGTGGTTTAGAAACCTAACCACAAAAACAATTTGCAAATCATGTGAGGTTTTTAAAAGTTTCACTGTGACAATGTAAAAGTAGTTACATGTCATGACAAAAGTGCTTATTTCTGTAACACAGGAGGAATGTCTGACATACATTTAATCCTGTAATAAAGTAGGAGGCACTGGTAACCTGGTGCAATTGTACTGCTAATCTGTGCTTTTGAGAGAGTCCTGCTCGGAACTTACTACAATAGCTGACTTCTTGATGTGATAGAAAGTTAACAACAACAAAAAAGCCACAGCAAATCAAGACTATTAGTATTTATTTATTTAAACTAGAAGTTATATTTTACATAATATTTGACCTTTCCTAAGCCAAGGTTTGGAAAATACTCAACAAGAAAATTAGGACTCCAATCAGTCAATGTGCAGCATCATAGTAACAAGGAAAAACAATTTTTAGAACCTGATTTTGAGTGATGAGGAGTGCTACAGGTCAAAGATCCTCCAATTGGATTAGTCTCTTTAAGTATTTTAAGTCTAGGGTTAGTAGCCACATAAACTGATTTCAGCTGACATAAGCTTTTATAGTATGCAAAAACACAGAGTGAGACATGCATTAGAATGTGATAATAGCACACTTCTGGGACCCATGAAGTATGAGGCATGCATTTGAACACCTCTGGCAGCCATGAGGTGGCAGCAACCTCAATCACTACCTCACTATTTGGGTCAGTAAATGTTTTCTTTTGAGAGCATGCCCAGACTAGCAGTCAAACCTGTGCCCTCCTGCCTCAGCCTGCCTGAGTGCAGTAGAGAAGCAATTCTGATACACCACACATGGAAAGAAAATAAATTCAGATTTCTAAATATAAATCTTTCCTCTTAAGAAAGTTAAGGATAATCTGAATGAACTCTAGATATCATCCTCCCTCCTCTCTCTTCTTCCATCCCTCTCTCCCTCTCTCCCCCCTCTCTCTGGGAACTGAACCCACAACCTTGAAAATACTGGGCAAGCACGCTGCCACTACCTGGGGGCTCAATACTTTCCCTTAGACACTGGATCCCAGATATGTCAATAATTGTTTATATATTTATGGTTCACTAAATTTAAAATACTCAGCTTTTAAAATAACTCAAACTTGGGGCAAAAATAATTCTTACAACCCTGGTGCCCCTTGAAAGATATTTTTACACAGTGCCCCTCTGTGCAAGCATGCCATGTTTATTCATGTATAATTAAATTCTTGTTTTTTATTTTCTATAAAATTCTCAAAGGGAAAATTATATAAATTTCTTTCAAAATCATATCACAGGAGTTACAAAACATTTGCTACTTACATTTTGAAATATCTTCAATTTTTCTACCATTCATATCATAAATCTATCTGGCTGGTGAATCTAGACTTATTTTCACTGTGCAGGCATCTAAAACCTATACAGGATGAAATAATTTATTATATTAAGCTCTAGTTAAACCAGTTACACATTTAAATAATTTCTATAATCATTACAATTATATTGCAAAATAATTTTTTTGATTTCTAAAGCACTTCTAACATATAAAAGGAGGAAGAAAGGGCTAAATGAAGGAAGAAAAGTAGGGGGGCAGGATGGAAAAGAAATGGGGGGAGGAGGAAACGAGGGATTTATGCATGCAGCAGACAAGAGAATGACTAACTTCTGTTTGATAGACAGCTGAGCATTGGAGCTCTGAGGGATGTTCACATTATTCTGGATGCCTTCTACTCTCACCATTTATCTATTATACAGTGGAAAGATGCGGCTTCCTTACTGGCTACATTCTTTCTGGAACCTCACCCAAGCCCACCCCTTGCCTCACTGAAGTCACTCTTCCTTCTTGAGCTTTGTCACAAAGGTCTGGCTCTGAGTGTATCTTGCTGCCCCTGTCATATTCACACTAGAAGCCTCGCACCATGAAGAAAGTCATGAAACTGAACATAGCAACAAGATTGCTGTCCTCAGCACCATCCTTGGTCCATAAGCTCTGCCAATTTGCTGCAGTTTTATTTCTTTGTTGGTCTCTCTCTTGCTTTGCACAATGTATGCTTCCGCCGTCTCCCATCTGTTACCTCACCAAGCTTCCCCTTTCTCCATCCTCTTCCACAGGGTTGTGTGAACTACATAGAGAAGGCTGAAGCTTCATCTTCATGCTGGTAAAGCTACAAGCCTACATCCTTGGTCACTGTCTTTCTCTCTCAATTATATTATATATAATGAGAGAAATCCCTCTTATGTAGTGTGAGCATGCCTTCAATGGCATTTGTTCTTGGCATTGTAAGCAGTCTAAATTATCCACCAGCTCTCTCTAAAGTATTTGCAATTGCTCTTTTCTCACTGTATTGGTCGTGACTGTTGTCTATATTGTCTGCTAATCACATTGCTCCATACTCCACACGTCCCTCAAGCCATTCCTCCCCTTTACAAGGGTGTTGCAGGAAGCTGCCCAGAGCCTCTCTTCCCATTTCCTTTTCCATCACTCACTCGCAAACCATTCTTTCTAGCTTTAATTTTACAAAATACAGATTGCCCAAAGATTATCAATGATAGCCAGGCAGTGGTGGCACACGCCTTCAATCCTAGCACTCGGGAGGCAGAGGCAAGTGAGTTTGACCAGCCTGGTCTACAAAGTGAGTTCCAGAACAGTCAGAGCTGTTTCACAGAGAAACCTGAGCTGTTGCACAGAAAAACCCTGTCTTAAATAACCAAAAAATAAAAAAAAATAAAATTAAAAAGATTATGGGTGAGGATAAGGATGCTTTTAACTCTCATTTGAATTATGAACATCATTTGATTGCTTTCTCTTCCTAAACACTATTTCTTCTGCTTCTTTCTGTAGGCTTGTGAATCTTGTCTGCACAACAGTCTTTCAAGATAAGCCCTAGGCCTCTTTCTTTCCTGCTCTACTTTTTCTACTAAGGCATTCTTAAGACAGAGCCATAAATTTTGTCTTCCATCTGTATACTGGCAACTCCCAAACAGATACACCCATCCTGAGATTGTCTTTTAAGCTCTGCATTAAGTAATATCTGCTCAATATCGCTGCCTATATGAAATAGACTCGGGGGTCAACATATCCAATACTGAACACTATTCTTTCTAATTTGAGACTAGTACTCTAGAATTCCATGCTCTAGGAAATAAAACTGACTCTCCAGAGGCCCAAGCTAGAAGCCTAAAACCTATCCTCATAATCCAAGGCATCTTTCTCTTCTTCATGCCACATATCCATGCCATCACAAGGTTTGTCATTTCTCATCTACTAAAGATCATACAAGTCCATGTGTATTTTTCATGTAAGCTAGGACATCCTTGTGCTGATGCTAGGACCCTTATAACAGTTAGCTAATAGTTGCCTTTGTCTACCCTGACACACTCAATTCACTTCCTACCAAAGATTAAATCATCTATTTAAAACCATAAACCTCATTATGCTCCAGTACTTTCCTGACTCAAATCCTTTACATGACTTTTCAGGGCTTTCAGATGACAAGGAAGGAAAGTCTGCATGCTTCCTACAAAGCCGCACTCCCCCACCATACACTGCTGTAGTCTAAACACAAGATCTGACACATGGGGACTTGTTTGCCAGCTGGTGGGTTTCTGAGGCTTTGCTCTAATAAACTTATTAATCCCTTGGTGGACTCCCGAAATGGCTGATCAGAGGTGGAGCTTGATTGGAAGAAACACATTACTGGGGGCATGTGCTTGGGGTTGTATGCAGTCCCTTTCTGTGCTGCCTCCAGTTTTCCACTTACCTTAAGAAAACACATATCTGACAACTCCCACATGACACGTTTGTCTTGCTATTGACTCCTAGCTTTAAGCTATCTAATACCTATTCAGTACTTCCCCTGCCACATGCTCCCAGCACCACGTTGTTCTGCCTGACTCTGGGGCCAGAAGTAACAGTACACTGTGAAGTAAAGCAGCCCTTTCTCCCCTAAGGTTGTTTATGTCAGTCTTACGCCACAGTGATGCAGCCTGAGTCGTGCGCACACCAACCTTCCTACTCCCAAAATGCATCTTGCTCACTTTGCCCTTGGAGCCTCTTCTGTGCTGTGTTCTCTGCTGGAGGCTTCCCACCATCAGGCTGCTGCTTCTCATCCCAGAAGCTTTCTCTGTATCATCGGTCCACATTGAATAATTATGTGTACACATTCCCTTGCCCGTCTCCAGACTGAATGTGTGAGGAGAGCAATGTGGTTAATTTTGCTCATTACTATATCCCGGGTACTTGGTAGACTTTAGTAGTCTTAAAAACATTTTGGGTAAATAAATGAATGCAGTTTGATATACATTATTCCTAATTCAACTCATTTTGTCCTTGATCTTACATTTTTTAAAGATTCTAATAAGTGCTGTTTGTAAAGTTTCTGACAGTTTTGTAAAACTATGCTATAGCTAAAGGACAATTCTGGACATTTTTTTTTTCAAATAAAACTAATTCTTTTTAGTGCCTTGCACAAGCTTTATATACTACCTTTAGGAAATAAAGTAAGAAAGTATCTTCATATCTACAGCAATACTGTTGGTTGCCTGCTCCATCTCTGATCTCTGCCACATCCTCAGTATACAGCACAAGTTTTCTTTAAGGATTCACCCTTGCACTTCTGATGCAATTTGATGCAAAAAGTATTTCACAAGTTCTAATTGGTCTTAATAATAAAAACCCAGAGCCAGGTATCAGGGTAAATGCTGAAAGCGCAGAGAGACAAAGGAGCAAGCACCAGCCACCTCTTACGCTGCCAAATTCTCAGCCAAAAAAGGGCTGAGCTCCTGTCTCCTCCTGCCTTATATTTCTCTTTCTGTCCAGCCATATCACTTCCTTTCTCTCTGTACAGACCTCCAGATCTCTATGGTTAACTATGGCTCCCTCAGTCCTCTAATCTTCAGGCAAACTTTGCCACGCTCACTAACAGTGAATGGGTTGGATACACAACCCAGTTTCGGCCAATAAGACATGAGAAGGGGCTTCCAGGAAGGCTTGTTCATCCCTAAGGAGGGTGTTCCTTTGTGCGTCCTGACATAATCACACCATGTTGCACAGCAATCATTTTATTACCGACACAGGAAAAACCACAGAGTTCCAGGAACCAGGGTCAGAATCCCATCACTCCGTGTGCAGAGTGCTCCTACCTCTGGATTTCTTAGTTTCTTTTTGCTTATGTCTGCTTGAACAAGAATTGTCTGCTATTTGACACTAAAGTTGTGTATCTGTTAGTAAACAAACTGAGGAGGGGTTGTATGTTTCTCAGAAGTTGACAATTGATGTGTACTGACTCAGGACATATTTGTCTACCAAATGGATTACAACGGCACTACCACGTGAGTCTATGAAACTTAACATTTATGATTATTTAATTAGGAACCCAGGGAAGGATTTAGAGTAAATTTATCAGGCAGAAAACTGTGAAGACGGATGGATAATTATGAAATTAATTCTTTGAATTGCTAAAAATATTTCACCTCTTGCAATTAATTGTATATACTCAGTGGGAAAGAACACCAGTTTATCATTAATCTGTTGAGAGATCTGTTTCTACAGAAATTTTTCTGCTAGCTGAAAGACTATCAACAGATTAGGAAGTTTTAAAAAACTAAATGTATACAATAGCTTAAATCTCTGCTGAGCCTAATGGCTTACAAGTTAGATTCAGATTTATCACCACTATTTTAACCTGAAGATCCCAGGATATTGAGTTTGCATCCATTATATGAAGTAAATTGAATATATGATTCTGGATAAATCCTGGGGACACATTTGCTCAACTGTTCTTCATCTTGTTCTCATTAAGGTAGATGACAGACAGACAAGGAGATATAATTATTTGCTCTCACTAATAACGAACATGACTCTGATTTGTAAAAACAACAATTTCTTTTCAAATTGTGTTCAATGTTATGATATTTTATTTTATAAAATGAGAAGCAGATAATGGAAATACTTTATAATTAATCTATGAATACTTACTCCTTGCTTATTTTATTATTTTAAATTTATTTATTTATTTATTTGTTTGTTTATTTATTTTAGCTGGGCACGGCGGCAATTCCTTTAATCTAAACCCTCGGGAGTTAGAGGTAGGTGGATCTCTGACTTTGATGTCAGACTGGTCTGTTTACACAATGAGTTCCAGGACAGTAGGGCTCCACAGAGAAATTCTGTCTTGAAAATAAAAATATAAAAATGTAGTAAAATAAAATAGCTGGGCAATGATGGCACATGCCTTTAATTCCAGCAGTTGGGAGACAGAGGCAGGTGGAGCTCTGTGAGTTTGAGGCCAGCTGGTCTACAGAGCTAGTTCCAAGGCTACATAGAGAAACTCTGTCTTGAAAAAACAAAACAAAATCAAACAAATAAATAAAGTAAAAATGGTTTTAACATTTTATGTGTTTGGATGTTTGCCTACATATATATCTGCACGTCTTATGTGTGATTCATACCCATGAGAAAGAAGAGGGCATTGGAACCCCTGGAACCAGAGTTATAGACAGTTGTGATCTGCTTCATGGGTACTCTAGAAGTCAGTGCTTTTAAGCACTAAACTATTGCTCCAGGCTTTTCTTCTTCTTTTTTTCTGGCTACCAACCACCTTCTAAACCATAACATGAAGACTTCTTAGTTATGAATGCTCGGCCTAGCTTAGACTCATTTCTGGTTAGCTCTTTTAACTTAAATTAACCTGTTTCTCTTTATCTACTTTTCGCCTCACGGCTTTTTATCTTGTCTTTCTGTATGTCCTATTTTTCCTGCTTCATCTGTAACGTGTTTATCTGGAGGCTCTCTGGCTGGCTAGCCCTGGGCTTCTCTCTTTCTTTCTCCCTCATTCTCTTCTCTCTTCTTCTTTTGAGCTCATATTTCTCTTCCTATTTATTATCTCTGCCCAGAAACCCTGCCTCTCCCTTCTCTGCCTAGCTATTGGCCATTCTGCTCTTTATCCGACCAATCAGGTGCCTTTGGCAGGCAAGGTGAGACAAATGCAGCCCATCTTTACATAGTTAAACTGGATTCTACAGGTGTCTTGCTGATTCTGAATTTTATGAATGCAAATGAACAGAGAATGACAGCTGCTGTGAGACACTGGATTATGGAAGGATATAATGATATTTCATTTGTATTTAATAAATAAAGCTTGCCTGAAGATCAGAGAGTCAAACATCCCCACTGGTCAGCCTTACAGACCAGGCAGTGGTGATACACCTTTAATCCCAGTAGTCACATTAGTTTGCCATAGATACTGGGTGGTAGTAGTGTACAATCCTGGCCCTAGAAAGGATTATAAAATTGGAGGAGACAGCTCTCACACAATCTCATTTTGAGGATTCCTGGGTGCAGAATCACCATTTTGGACTGAGATGGAGGTAAGAGCTAGAAGCTGACTGTTTTGCTCTTCTGACCTTCAGGTTGACCCCCAATATCTGTCTCTGGGATTTTATTAATCACGCTACAGAAGGGACTGCTGGATTAAACTAGACTAGATACTTTAGGATTGCCTTAACTTGAAAATGGAATTCAGGAAATGTATTTCTTTGGGAAAGAAGTCATGCTTTTGTTTCCACAGAAAATGAAAGGCTATGGATTCATTCAAGGTTAAAGAGAATCAGGTTTGTTCAGGGGAGATCTCCTAAAAATCCATTAATAGAGTATTTTCTCTGAATTGCCAAATGCAAATGAACTAGACATTATAAATGTAATCCTTGTAGTAGGAGCTGCGGGCTGACGTTCCTGCCACCCAGCTCCGGGCCGCCTGGCTAGCTTATGCCCCGAAATAACAACACGTAAATTGTATTATTTTAAACACTGCTTGGCCCATTAGCTCTAGTCTCTTAATGGCTAATTCTAACATCCTGCCTAACCTGTATTTAGTAATCTGTATAGCACCAATCTTACCAGGAAAGATTCAGCATGTCTGACCTGGCAGCTTGCTTCATCACATCTGCCTTGGAGAGGAGAGGCATGGCGTTTGAGCTCACTTCCTCTTCCTCCCAGTATTCTGTTCTGTTTCCTCCACCCACCTATGTTCTAACCTATCAGGCCAAGCAGTTTCTTTATTAATTAACCAATGAAATCAACAGAGTAATATATGACACTCCCACATCAAATCCTTACCTGATAATTGTTCTTATTGTAATTGTTTTTCCCTTAGAGTCAAAACTCTTTTTATTTATTTAAACAAAAGGGGGAAATGTGAGATATCTGATATGTCCCTATGATTGGTTTAATGAAAAGCTAAACAGTCAGTAGCTAGACAGGAGATACAAACAAGACTTCTGGACAGAGAGAGCTCTGGGAGGAAGAAAGGGGGAGTCGCCAGCCAGATGCAGAGGAGCAGGAGATAGAGATGAGGTAACGAGCACATGGATGAACGTTGATTCGAAAATATGGGTTAATTTAACTTATAAGAACCAGTTAGAAACAAGCGTAAGCTAAGGCCAAAATTTCATAGTTAATAGTAAGTCTCTGTGTTTTTTTTTTTCTGGTGGCACAAAGAAAATTTGGACTAAACTTTCTAAAATATATGCAGATATAAAAGTGATCTAAACAGAATCATCATACAATGAGGTAGTTGAAGCCCCAGTCTAGAGATCCTCATCACCAAATGAAGCTTCCAATTCTAATACAGTTGCTGGCCGAAGGAACCCCAAAACACCCCAGGCTATTGCCAAGCCTATTGATTGACAACATGCACAGGGCTTGCAAGGGTCTCAGCCTGATGAGGTCCCAGGGCTGAGAGGGAAAGTGGGCATAAGCCCATATCCCTAACCCAGAAACTATCTCCAATTGATAACTGCTCACAAAGGAAAAGATAGTTTTCTCCAATGGAGTCTCACTGGGTATATAAACTACTCTTAAGGCAAGGCCCCATGTCCAGCAGTAGCTGTCTGGCACAAAACAAGCTCACTGATATTTTTGGAGGATTTTCTCTCACAATGCTTTGTCTGGGAAGGTTATATTCTTGAGTTGGAGCAGTTTACCAGTGGCTATACCACCGAGGAATATATTTCTCTCTCTCTGTAACTTTAACTGCCTATAGCTCCTCTGGGAGGGGTGGGGCCTCGTGAGACCCTCCCTCTACCTAGGTGGACTGTTAATGAAGCCGGTCTTGTTCAGAGCTGGTGCAAGCAGACACTGTTGGTGTGAGTTCACGGGTCTCCTTCCCATCGTCCAGCTCTTACATTCCTACAACCCCCACTTCTGTTATGTTCCCTGAGCCCCTTCACTGGCTCCGTTTTTAGCTTCCATTTCTTTT
The DNA here is from genome assembly GCF_000317375.1 of Microtus ochrogaster. NCBI lineage: Eukaryota > Metazoa > Chordata > Mammalia > Rodentia > Cricetidae > Microtus > Microtus ochrogaster. The sequence goes on along the minus strand of NW_004949096.1, from coordinate 1,343,879 downwards.
CACATAATATTCATATTTTTCTTTAATTCATTACGGTTCCGAAAAGTCTTCTTCTGTTAATTTTTTTTATGGTGTCAACTTCTATTGATTTACATTTCTCTTGGATACAGTTTACCTGTTTTAGGAGTTTCATGAAAGCCCCAAACGTCCAATAAGATCACCTTCTCCAGATGGTCAGGGAGCTAATGTCTCCTTACCCTTCATGTATGCCCATAGTGTTTCCTTTCTCATCCTATTAGCTGTTCCTTTCTCTGGTACCTGTGGAGGTCAGACCACAGGTGAGCAGCCTAACAGTCAGACATAAAAGGAGATACCTATGTTCATTTCATCAACTATTCTCCAGATAGATACTTTTATTTCCCCTTTTCTCTCAGGAATTACATCTACTGTTTACTATTTCCTAACATTTAAAGTAATTACCACTTCATCCCCTTTCCCGAGGTTTAGAAGGTAATGATTTCTCCAACATTAGCTTCCCTATCTTACTGAAAGCAAATACCTACTGGTTTTGTTTTCAATGCTACTCAATACCATTTTTAAATAAGAGCACACTTGAGATCAAAACATAGGAAGAAGTATATCTGTACTAGTTTTAATAACAACAAAAGTTTACTTGTGAGCCCAACAGGATTTTATTTCCAAAAATTGATCCAAACTGTCAGAGTAGTTTCTGATTTTCATAAGTTACCAGGGGAAGAAATTCCAGGCATCACTGTGGCGGCGACCTCAGATGGGAACCCTCAGGGCCATTTTCACAGGAGCTCTGGTTTCCAGCAGCAAAGGGAGGCTATGAGGCCGCTGTGGTTCGCTCGCTCGGACACCACAGAGGAACCCTGGTTCTAACTGTTCCTACTGGGCACGGCAGTTAAATAGTTAAGTCTCAATGTTTTGAGCTCTATGATGAGGTGATTTCATACAATTCTGAGACTTTATTATTTAGAAACCAGGTAAAAGCCACCAAGAAACTCTAGTGACTGGTACCTATGGAAGCTAATTGAATTAACCCTTTCATTTAATCAGCATATTTATGCTAACATTCTTAGACATGAAAATATATTAAACATACAAAATGCACATAAAAATAAAGCCTCAAAAAGAGCACAAAAATAAATTTTATCTGTTCAGATTTACGATATTGTTTGTTTGTTCTGCCTGTAGTTAATATTAATGATTGTCCTTAACTAAACTAAATAAATAATTAGAAATAAAAATTCTTATTGTTTTTATTTCATATATAGTCTGAAGTCCACAAGAAAAAAATCTAATAATAATTACTTAAATCATTCTAAAACTTCTAATTACACAATTCTCAAATTTCATGTTAAGTAAGAAAAAACAGCTGGCTACTTACAGATTTTTGTGAATAAAATGTTATCAAATTTTATATTAAAAGATATGCCATTATGTGTTTTAATCAGATTTTAACCTATAAGGTGAAAAACATATTTTAAAGTAATAATAACTAGTATCAATAAAATTTCCCTCAAATCTTATAAAAAGCTCCAAGAGAACTTCCAGCACACTGATTATGCATGACCTCCCCTGTCAGAACCCGTCTTCAGCATCCTTAATCAAACTTTGTTACTCCAAGTGCTTCTTTTAGAATCTCTCTAAATGTTCTATAAATTATTTTACCTACACTATTGGGAAACTCTCTGCTTGTACAGCCATTGGTTTATATGTAGGAACATTATGAACTCATAGTATTATAGTTTTAATTGAACTGGGCCTTTATTAAATTTTAATTTTTCCTTTAGGTTTTATTTGTTTAAGCTTGTTGAATTATCTTCAAATTAATGAACACTGAAAACAACAGAACTCAGGACTTCCCTGTGGTTTAAATACATCTCATAAATCCTATGACATATCATGACATATATAAGTCTGAATACTTACATAAGTATTCAGTGGTAATATGCAAGAGTAATTAATAAAATGTTTGCATATAAATACAAGACCACGTTTTTGTTTTCTAAAGCATATTTCCTATACATAGATAACTTTTTGGGCAAACTTACAAGTGCTTTCAATTTCTGATTTCTGAACTATGAGTTTGTCCTAATTTAGCAACTTGATGTCTTCCTTCCTATGGTCTTTATTATTTTTTCCTCTCCCACATAAGAAGCATAGAAAACCAAGAAATAACACTATGAAAATTCCATGTTTTCACAGAAAAAACTAAGAATTGTTTGAGGAAACAATGTTACACAGATTTGATTATTATGCAACTTATATCAAAATAACAATCTCATGGTACCCATAAGTATTAACTGTTTTATGCTTTAAGAATAAAAAATATTGAAAATCAATGGAAGGAGATTTCTTAAGTTTTAATGGTACTGGGAGTCATTTGAAGATATTTGTGAATATTTAGACTTTCCAGCTCCATGCCAAAGATATTCTCAACTCAACAGGCTTAGAGTGGAATGAATTCTATACATGAAACCCAGACAATTCTACTACAGATATTCTGTGTGTCATAAATGAGAACATTGTTTGTAGGAAGTGTGGCAGAAGGAAGTATTCTCTTCTCAGTCAATTAATCTAATGATATGTTTTCTTCACATCAGTATATGCATATACCAAGAGTCTCTCAAAAACTATCAAGTGTAAAAAAAAGATTATTGAAATGACTTTTTATTTAAAAATCTATTGTAGCTATTAAATAAAAGGTCAACACTTAGCCTCTTTTCCTTAAAAATAAAGTGAAGATAACTTAGTTGGAAATAATTCAGCAGAAAAATTGAAATGAGCTATAAAATTTAACTGGATTTGTATTTGCAAAACTTGGGTTAAACCAGATGGATTCCACGAAAACAACTCTATCCTCAGTTCCTTTCCCTTCCTTTACACCCAGCCTTCCAGAAACTAACCTTTTGCATCAGAAAAGACGGGGAGTAATTCAGACAACCTGGGAAACAGAAGCCCCAGGGAGAGCTGAGAGTGAAGGTAGTTTCTGAAACAAGGGGGTTAAATGCAAGCACCTAAACCACACATAATCTCCTCAGCTTGGTTATTGGCTGGCCTGCTGACAAGGGCAGTGTCTAATGACAGAGACAGAGGCCTACAGACAATGATAACTAAGTACCTCATCAGTTCAGAAAGCCCATCCCTTAAGATCCTGTAAATTGTTCGAGGAACCCTATACATATTTGTGTCCACTAAAAATTTAACCCATGTTTGAGTTCTTCACTTTTAATTACTGATGGAGTAATTTAACTCATTAAATGAAAATCATAAGCTAATCTAAAACAGATGGAGTAATTTAACTCAATAAATGAAAATCATAAGCTAATCTAAAACATTAATGTGTACTGCAAACGAGGATGGACCTGGGTTAGAATTCCCAGCACCTACATGCAGCAGAGGTGGCAGTGTGCACTGTAATTCCAGTACTCCAACGGGAATCCTTGGAAACTCAGACACCTACTCAGGAGTGCACAGCGGCAAGCAAGGCAATTGGGTCAAACATGGTGGATGGTGAAGACCAACAACTGAAGTTGATATTTGAACTCCACACGCATACCATCATGCATACCATGGCATTTACACACACACACACACACACACACACACACACACACACACACACACACGGGAAGATACCTTAAGGAAATGAGAGCAGTAAAATATAGGAAGAAGAAAATAAAGAGGGCTATACTGTGGTGGGAGATTAAATCTATAAGGGAGTGAGAAGATTGGAAAACTATGGATTCAGGTTGTGGGGTTTAACCAAACTGAAGGGAATATGAAAAGGTCCTATGAAAACCTACTATCTTCGAACCAAAATAGCAAACAAAAGAGACTAAAGGAAGTCATCCTACAAGGCAGGCAATGCTGTCTGTAGAAGCAGTGGGCAACTGAATGAAGTTCCCAGTGCCAGGTGTGGATTACTCTACAGAGTTTCTCAGGAAAGCCTCAGAGCCTCCAAAACAAGATAAGTTCTTGCCAGTCCTCTAAGCTCTGCACTAGAAGGAGCAAGTAAGACTATATAGCTGATGGCTCACATCCCAGTTGCGAGATGCAGAGGAAGCATCTGGAAAAGAAAAGGAAACCTCCTTTCTACTGTCTAGCTTTTGAAGTCCCAGAAGGTTAGGCAGGTTGTAGGAAGTGAAAAAGTATCATTGGTCTTATCTAGATGTGAGTAAGATGTACCGATTTGGGCAAAAATGGCATGATTGTTAGAGGGACAACCAGCTGCCTTCCAGTTGGATTTGAGGTCCACAACACAGAAGGGAATTCATGTCTAAAACTACAAGACCAGTTCACAACCCATGTCTAGTTAGGTCATAGGTTAAGTAGCATTAAGCTGTCTTCTCAATGTGTATGTTCATACCCATTTTAAAAAGCTACCCTCAGCCTTAATCAGAGAAGCCTCTTTATATATATATAATGTATACAGTGTTCTGCCTGTATGTGTGCCATTACAGATGGTTGTGAGCCACCATGTGGTTGCTGAGAATTGAACTCAGGGCCTCTGGAAGAGCAGGCAATGCTCTTAACCTCGGAGCCATCTCTCCAGCCCCTGAGAAGCCTCTTTTTACATGAACACCATGAAAACAGAGCCATAGCTGCCCAAGACGCTGAGAGTAAATGATGGCTTAGTGTTTGGCCCTAAGTAAACATTTACCCCATACTCTCTAAGACATTGGGAAGACAGCAGAAAAGAGAGTAGGAAATAAGTGAGACCCTGGAGATAGGGCGAGGCTATGAAATGCTGGGTTCTGGGGTGCACATACCACTAGAGTTACAAACTCAGTAGTTGCGCTGGGACCACATGAGACTGGTACTGCCAATAATCAGCAATAAAAAGGGGAGGATCTTATAGGGACACTCCTCACTGCTGAACTGTGGACTACTGATGGGTTCCCAAGTGTCAGGAGTCACTATTTCTGGATGTGTACTCACTGAGAAGACACTACATCAAGTCACTGGGTCACAAAGCAAACGTGAGAGAGCAGTAGATATGGGGTGGGGATGGATAGACAGAGGTACTAGGAAAGTGAGACGGGGTAAGGGGAGAAAGTAGTCAGCATATATTGTGTACATGTATGGAATTGTCATACACGTCATACATGAAAATGTCGTACATAATTTAGTATAAAATTAGTTATTAAAAATCATAAAGATAACCCTCCCAGGCAGGAAAACTCTGTTTATTTCATATGATTTAGATTTAGACAGTAAAACTACAAAATCATAACAATAAGAGTCAAGAAAAAGGATATTGGCAAAGGAATAAGCCAATGAAAGCAGAGTCATAGTTGCCCAAGATGCTGTTCAAGAGATAAAGATGTTGCTGTTTATGCTGAAAAACACCCACTCTGAAACCAGTGCGCAGGAGAGGGATGGATGCAGAGGGAAGCTTGAGAACCGGGAAAGAGGGATGTGCGTGAGGACAGGGAAGGACCACCACAGGCTGGAGGAGATGAGAGTCTCCAGACCGAGGCCACAGAGGCACTGGAGTGGGGGAGGGGGGAGCAGGGGTGCTCCACATTGCTTCTCTCACTCATCAACTTCTATTGTTTCTTCAAAAGTATAATTTCATGACATCAATTAAGCTTATATGACAGCAAGTGAAAATAAAAAATGATTTTTAATTGCTGAGGAAAGGCAATTTCCATAAAGGAGATGCTAGTATGTGTAATATCCACATAATTTAATAACTTGTCTTTGACAATTAATCCAAGAGACAATTGAGAAAAAAATAAAACTTTTGCACCAGGATGCTAACCTTCAAAAGTCGAAAATCTGAAGCATTTTATTTCCCATTAACTTGACATCTGATGACCACAGATTTTAAATACCTTTAACCATCCCATGAATACACACATTTAAGAAATACCCTGTAATAATGGGTATTATGTGCTCACTAAAGCAATTCCTTAGAGTTCTAGAAACAATACATTTAATATTCAAACCTATATGTAATAATTCTGGCACTCCAGAGTTTACTGGAGAATATTATTATCTTGACCTTCACTTCAAATTTCCTAATTACTTAACTTCATTAAAAATGAATAGACTTTTCCTTGATTTTCCACCAATTATTAAACATCCATTCCCCGTTTGCTGAATCTGAGCTCACAGAGGACTTTTTGGAGTTAATAACCTTACTTTATCATCTCGCCTCAGTCACTTCTCTTCATTCTATCTTTATTTCTGCTCCTTAGTTCACATTTATTGAATTTATGAGTAGGGTATGACCCTATGATTATCAAAAGCCCTTTCAAAATGAAAATTTTACTGAAAAATTACAAGCTAGTTTTAGTTTTTCCTTCCAACATGTTCTTATTCCCCAGGCCAGCATTTCCCTACTCATAGGTCAGCATTTTATTACCCTAGATCTGTTTTTAGCCTCACTCATCAAGTTATATTTAGGCAAATATATTGCAAACATATTAATGAGTAATGTTCTGTCATGAATTTTATGAATTATGAAATTTCTCTATGTTATACAAATTATAAGACAAAAGAATCGATTTGTTTATCATCTGTTTTAAATAACTTGCTCAGTTCACACACACACAAAAAAAACCAGAAGTGACAGTTTTATTTACATACAAACTTTCAGCTAGGAACATGTTCCCTGAGAATGATTATTAACCCATTTTTACGAGCATAGCACAGAACTAAAGACTGAACTGAATTCAAAATGATCTCTAACATAGATCTCCAAGAGTCACCACATTTGAACAATCTAAGAGATATATATCCTTCCTTATTTTTCAGGATCTCTGGGGAAGAGGTTACAGTATACTTTAGGGCTTGATCTGTTGACTAAGATGCCTTCTCTAACTCATAATCCAAACCTGCTTGTAAAGAGAAATAAAGCCCAGATTCTCAACATTCTTGGTAGATGCTTATCCTGGTTAGTGTTATGATTGCCGTGATGAACACCAGTACCAAGCAATGTGGGGGAAAAGGAATTACTTTTTGGTAATTACTTTTTTTTTGGATTACTTTCCACATCGCTGTTCAAAACCAAAGAAGCTAGGACAGGAAATCAAGCCTGGCAGGAGCTGATGCAGAGGCCATGGAGGAATGCTGCTTATTGGTTAGTTCACCATGGCTTGCTCAGCTTGTTTTTTTAATAGAACCAAAGACTACCAGTCCAGTGATGGCTGTACTCTCATGGCCTGGGCCCTCCCCACCAATGACTAATTAAGAAATTTCCCTACAGGCTTGCCAACAGCCACATCTTTTTCTCAATGGAGGCTCCCTGCTCCCCAGTGAATCTAGGTTTGTCAAGTTGACATAAAACTAGCAGACACAATGTTCTTTAGTGACTGTGGTTATAAAACAACCATAAAAATATGTAGTTGAAATCATTATCACCATGAACTTCCTAATACCTAGTCAACCATTCATTTACTTTGAGCAATAGCCAAGCTAAAACAGTCCCATAAAATGAAATTATGTATACTAAAAAAAATGGACACTTATGTTGAGTTCATAATAAATTTTTCTACTAGTAAGAAAAATAATCTCTCTTGGATGTGTTTTTATGAGTCCTAAAGATGAAAAATGAGAAACATTATTGGGATCTTTCTGGATGCCAGGCATGGTACTTCACGCATTACATGGGAGCCATGCTTTGCAGCATTCTGTGAGGGGAGCAGCACTGTTATCCCCTTTTCTGGTGATGGGATTAAGGAGTAAAGCCAGAATGCAAACCTAAACGTGATGCTTGTGTCCCTGTCCCTAATATATTACTAAAGAATTATAGACACTATTCTTACTAAGATGATTAAGATGGATAAAAATATCTTCCTATAAAATATGTCTTTGAATTCTCATTAGTTTTGTGATATCAAAGAAGATGTAGAGGGTGCTGGAGAGATGGCTCAGTGATTAAGAGAAAAAAATGCTGGGAAAGAGAACTGGGTTTGGTCCCCAATTCCCACATCAGGCTGCTCACATCTGCCTGTAATGCTAGCTCCAGGTAGTCAACACCTCTGGCCTCCACAGGCACCTACACACACACACATACACACATGCACAAACACACACACACTCAATACAGACACACACACACATACACACATGCACACACACACACACTCAATACAGACACACACACATACACACACGCACACACACACACTCAATACAGACACACACACGCACACACACACTCAATACAGACACATACACACACACACATGCACACACACACTCAATACAGACACACACACATACACACACGCACACACACACACACAAATAAAAAAAAAACTCCTTTAAAAAATGACCCAGGAAGAACAAAAACACTTCTAAAAGACATGTGTTCGTGTGACAAATCCTATTTCAAACTCTATTGTTTTTTAAGTTTGCTTGATTATTATATAATTTTTCTAGATCTAACTAAATTTATTTCTTAAATATATGTAACTATTTTAAACATAATTTCACTTATTTCAGACTTTATTTATACTTTCAAGGAATACACGGTGCTTGTTGGTTTTATGCTAAATTAAAAGAGGCAGTTTAATATTTAAAGATATGTTAGTCTATCTTCAGTATGAATATCTTACAGAAAATTGAATGAAGAAACTTTCTCCTAGTATAAATATAACTTTTAATTAGGAAAACAGCAAACTATGTTGACCAAGTAAATGTCATTGTTTTTTTAAGATAATCCATGTTGTCAATGCTATGAGCACACTTCTAAACAGGTGAGTACTTCAGTTAATACGGAAAATCCTCTTACTATTTCAGTTTAATGTTTGACATTGTTGTTTAAAATCAATATGCTTCAAAAGCCATAAACTTTGACATTTGATCCATAACTCAGTTACCTTTTCTGATTGTTTCCTTTTGCACTGTAAGCTCATTCCTATCCTGCCCCATGCCATTGTTAAAGATCAGAATTCACACTGAGGTCTTCTGAGCAAGTGTCTTCATTCTTCTGGAAAGTACGGGCTTGGTTTTCTGTCTTTTGACATCAATGGGAGGCATCAACCCATGCATTGTCCAAGTCACTCTCTTCGTTAACAACAGATGGTCTAAAAAGATAGGTGTTTTTTTTTTTTTAATTCAAGTCAATATTTGGCATCAGATTTAAAGATGGACACATCATGCCTCCCTTCTCCGTTTCCTCTGCCACACACACTGGCCAGTCTCCATTTAGATGCTGGTTTTTTGAAATGCTACCTCCGGCTTCTCCAGCTTCCCACTAGCCGTGACATAAGCTACGGCAAGCTGTCTGCTCTGATCGCCTGCATAAATCATCATTTCTGAAGGGAACAGATGTTCAGGCTATGAAAGAGTAATACCACAATTTAGTCCTAATTAAAACTCACCTTAGCCTGCCTCTGTCTCTGATCACATGCACCTGGCTTCAAGGGTCCCCTGAAAGGTCCGGTGTCCTTTGCTACTGCAAACCAACCTGAGACATGAACCCTTGTGTTCTTTCCTTTGGGGAAATTCCGTTTCCTCGCTGATACATTTTCCTTTGCTGCTGCCTGCTTCGGAGCTGGCGACCTCTAATCAGTGACCTTCGTGCGCACTTCTGTGAGGCGCGGGGAGGCACTTTCTAAACTACTTCCCTGAAAGTGAAGAACAGCTTTTCATTAACAGTTTACTTTGACCTAGACATTTTCAAATGCGTGCGCGGGGACTCGGTTTGAAACTCCCACCAACATTAATGGGAACGTAGCTAAATTACTATGTTAGGCACTGAAAACTATATGGGTAAACGGGGGAAGGTAGCCCGTTACACACTAAACCGCTGTCAGTCTCCCTCTCTTTTTAAGGGGTTTCATTTCATAAATAAGTAATTTTTACCTGAACCATCTACCTTACTCAGGCAGTCGATCTGTTTTAGATCTTATTTTTAAATTACTCATTATATAGAAACACAGTGATGCCTCCCTCTGTTATTTGTACTAATGAGAGAAATATGTCTATTTATATACCTAAAAATACCTAGTTTACCTGTTTGCCCAAAGTTCAAAGTAATCATTCTCTTTTAGCTCTCACTATGAAGGAAATGTAATTCCTCTTACCTAGAGACAGTCGGTCTTTTGTGTATGTGCATTATGATCATAGAAGCACTATTGGCAGCTGAAAGGTAGAAACCAAATGCCTATCGATGGATGAGTGGATCAACTTAGAATATACAATGATGGCATATTATCCAACCACAAAAAGGAACAAAATGCATGTGTGTGTATACATACACACACACACACACACACACACACACACACACACATATATATGTATATATATGCTACAAATAGGATCCACTCAAAAACATTGCACTAAGAGAAAGAAGAAAAGTGACACATGATTCCCTTTACATAAAATATCAAGAATTTAGGTAACCTCACAGAAAGAGGACATAGGTAGAGTTACATGAGCAGGAAAAAGAAGGACATACAGAGAAACTAAGTGAAAACAAATCTCACCAGAAATGCCTGCAGAAACAATACCAAGATTACAGACAACTAAGGACTGCAGGGGGAAGGAGAATTAGCCTTTCCCAGGGATGAATCGCTTTATTGGGTGTCCAGTGCACTGATAAGACTTGAAACTATATACGCACTAACTGCAAAAACAGACTCAGCAGGTTGTATTTATATGTACATTGTACACACATACACACACATACATACACACACATGTAACAATAATACTCAAAGAAAATGGCTACCAACTTGAGGGTAGGAGGGCACAAGGAAGGGATTCAAGGGAAGATAGTTGGAAGGGATTGGAGGGAGGAAAGTGATATCATTTTATTTCAATTAAAAAGATATTTTTAGCCAAGTGGATCTCTGTGAGTTCGAGACCATCCTGGTCTACAAAGTGAGTTTCAGGAAAGCTGGAGCTGTTACACAGAGAAACACCGTCTTGAAAAATCAAACTAGACCAAACAAAACATTTTTTAAAATACAGTATGAAGAAAGGCTAGGGGTGACATGTGTGTTTATAATCGTAGCACTGGAGAGGCTGGGACAGGAGGATCCCGGAGGTGTGCTGGTCAGTCAGACTAGCTGAATTAAAGCTCCAGGTTAAGTGAGATATGCTGTCTCATACAATAAGGTGGAAAGCAATTGAAGAAGGTGCCTAACCTTAACCTCTGACCTCCATGTGTATAAGCACACGCATGCCCATGCACAGTCCTGGCACGTCCAAGTCACTCTATGCATGCTACTATCCCCTACTTCCTACAGATGTAGAATAAATTGGTACATCAGGACCCAAGCCGAATCTATAACCATGCGGGCAGAGGGAACTGCAAGGAACTGGTTATGTAAGTGAAAGGCAAGGCAGAGCCACAGTCAAGGAGAGTGTGCTTAGCCAATGACTATCCCAGCAAGGCCGGAGAGAGGAAGGGTGGCTTTTGGACTTAGAGACTCTGTCAGGTTCCCTTTGGATTACTTTAGTCAGGACTAGCATGAAGCAAGTAAAGCTCCAAATAGATTTCTAAAACAAGTCTAGATTTTAATAAAGATCAAAGGTTACTTATAAATTATGATTTGTATTTATTTTTATTTAAAAATTCATGTATTTTGATCATATTATACACCCTCCCCAACTCCTCCAAGATCCTTACCTTACTGCCCACCCAACTTCATTGTTTTTTTCCTTTCTCTTTCTCTCTCTCTCCTCTCTCTCTCTTAAAACAATTAATGAAAATCAAAACTAAAAACAAGTTTCTGTCTGTCTGTCTGTCTGTCTCACTCTTTTGCATGTGTGTGCAGAGTCCCTGGAGTGTAGCTGACATCCACGGGAGAAAACTGGCTCCCCCACAAGCAGACATCCCCTGGCAACAGCTGTTTGGCTAGGGCTGGGACCTCCTGCTACTCCCTTCCTCTTCTCAGTGCTGGGATTTTTGTCTGGTTTGAACTGGTGAAGGCCTGGCATGTGCTGTCATGGTTATATATGCATTTTAAAGGTATTCCCGCTTTCTGGATTTCTGTTGTTGTTTTTAAACTTGGGAAAACTCAAGTTTTCATTGGTTTTTATTCTGTCTCTGCCTCCTAGGTTCTGGGATTATAGGCATCTGCCACTATAACCCACTTGAAATACTCAAAATTTTATAGAACTAAAGAAAGTTTAATTTGTAATAAAATAGCACTAAGGTGGGTAAAACACATTAGTGCTTTATTGAACAGGAAACATAGCAAAAAGTCCATGGGACCTGAATCCAGGTTCTTTGCACCTGCATCTGGGTCTTGCCTCTCACTGTAGCTCTGGAACTTTGGGGGGCAGGGGAGAGAACTGATTCAATTTGATTTTACTCTCATTATTCCGGAAATAGGTGACATTGCCTTGATTTTGTGGATGAAGAGAATGGTACTAGGATGAAATAAACAAGGAAATCTTCACAGTTTATACAAAAGGTAAATCTGAGAAAAGTCTCAGACAGATGACTGCATAGCCTTCCTCCCTGTTACACTGAGTATTTCCTCCAGGGTACAAGAATTGCCTCAAATAGTCAGGAATTCTACTCATTTTAAAATGGCCAGATTTTCCTGCCCCTTCCCAGCTGCGGCACTCTGGAGAGCAAGTCTTGCACCTTGCCTGAGCAACACAGTAGAGGTGAATCCTGTTAGCAAGGGTGTGGGAGAGCTGGACCCATTACCTGTCTGTCATATGGCATCCCTCCTCCCCTTGGCTCTTGTCAGCAGCAGCAGGTGGGAGAGCTGGCCCTGCCCCTTACTGGCTGCAGCACTCTGGAGAGCAGGCCCTGTTCCTTACCTGGGCAGCACAGTAGAGCTGACCCTGACAGTGAGAAAGCTGACACAGAAGGGAAAGATGCTCCCTCTACTCCCCCAACCAACTGTGGTTGGCAGAAGAGCTGGCCCCGGGGTCATGAGAGCAGGAGAGCTGGCCTTGTCCTGTACCAGCTGCATCACTAGGGAGAATGGGCCCTGAACCTCATCTGTGCAACACAGTAAAGCTGGCCCTGTTGGAAGTGGTGTTGGTGAGCATGTTCTAAAGGCATTGAGAGCAGAACAGACCCCACCCCTTGGTGCCTGCTGCTTTAGGGAAGCTAGCAGGGGCAGTGCTGGAGAGCTGGCCCTGGTGGTGAGGATGAGGGAGATCTACCACCCAGGTCCAGACTCAGGGCTCTGAGTTGGCCCACGCCAACATCCACCCCATCTATGAACTGCTGGAGCATGTAAAGGGGCTGGTTCTGCAGATCCAAAGGTGCAGGATCTCTAACACACAAGGCAACAACAGGCTATTCGAGAGGAGTCCCAGTGAGGGCCCAGTAGCAATAGTGTGGCAGAAGCCAGAGGCATCGAGCCAAACCAATGACTAATTGGAATAAACACAAGTAAAAATGTATGGACTAAAGGTATGCTGTGTAACTGGGCCACACTGCAGCTTCCATGACAAGATTTCCTTCTTTTAAATTTTATTTTTCTTTATTTGGGATTGAGGTTGCAAGAGCAGAGGGCAGATATGAAGGGGCAGGGAGATGAATGGGATCGGGATGTATGATGTGAAATTCACAAGGAATCAACAAAATGTTTTAAAAATGTAAAAATAAAATGGCCAGATTTTCCATAATACACATTCCCTACTTAGCATTGTCTAGCTGCTTTTATTAAGAGACTATATATTATACGTAATGTAATAATATATGCACTAGTCACTTTATTACAGTCACTAAAGCTGTGGCGACTCTTCCAGATCTTTGGGTCTCTAAGCAGGTAGAATGGGTGGTTGATAACAGAAAGGTTCCCAATCTTAGCAACTAGGGTCATTTCTACATTTTTTGTTGTGGGTGTGTCCTGTGTATTGTGGAATGTTTCGAGACTTTCCAAGCTCCTCTAAGTTAGGCACCCAGTATCACATTTTCATTTGGGGCAAATGAAAATATTACTTCTGCTTGGGAAGGATCATAGGAGCAAAATGTGAGGTAAGCCCATCTAGGGTCCAGGAGTGGTTAGCACATGCCGCGGGCTTTGACTCCAAACTTCGCTAAGGCCTTCCCCATCCCTGCTGTTAGGCCTCAGCCCCGGAACGCCGCACAGTGTCACGTTCTAGAGTGAGTGAGTCCCATTTCTAGAGTGAGTGAGTCACGTTCTAGAGTGAGTGAGTCACGTTCTAGAGTGAGTTGCGTTCCAGAGGAGTGAGTCGCGCTCTAGAGTGAGCCAGTCACGTTCTAGAGTGAGTCGCGTTCTAGAGGAGTGAGTCGCGTTCTAGAGGAGTCACGCTCTAGAGTGAGTCACGCTCTAGAGCGAGTCACGCTCTAGAGGAGTGAGTCGCGCTCTAGAGTGAGTCACGTTCTAGAGTGAGTCACACTCTAGAGTGAGCCACGTTCTAGAGTGAGTGAGTCGCGTTCTAGAGTGAGCTTTCTCTGCCCCCTTCAGGCTTTCCGTCTATGTGCTCCTCATTTTATGGAACTTCAGTATCTTTGCACATGTATGTCAACTAGGCTTTGAGCATGTCTAAGACAAGCAAAATGCTTTGACCTTTGACCGGCTGGTATCTGGGTACATTGTAAACAATGTGATTAATATATATTTAACAAAATAAGAATATATTCCTTTCTGAGCAACCAGAGTTAGACACAGTGGATGGGACTCTGCAATTCTCAACCAATATTTACAAAATGCACAACAAGTATGTTAGATTAGGGAATGCTTAGCACCTTAGTAGCTATTGGGGTTGATAGTAAGCAATACTTTTACTTGGTAAATATTTGTTTACGTTCTTTGTATTTTGAGGAAAAAACTAGACTTTTATATTTCTGATTAACCATTTTATTATTGTAGCTTTCTTGAAGTATCATGGAGGATAACCCAGAAAAGCTGAAGAAAATGTCCAGAGGCTCAGCATATACCATGCATTGGCTTCAGAATTCTTTTTTTTATTATTATTATTATTTTATTAAAGCTTCTACAGTGAATTTATTTATTTATTAAGGATTTCTGCCTCCTCCCCGCCACCGCCTCCCATTTCCCTCCCCCTCCCATCAAGTCCCTCTCCCTCATCAGCTTGAAGAGCAATCAGGGTTCCCTGACCTGTGGGAAGTCCAAGGACCGCCCACCTCCATCCAGGTTTAGTAAGTTGAGCATCCAAACTGCCTAGGCTCCCCCAAAGCCAGTATGTGCAAGAAACAAGCATAACCAATAGAATACAAGAGATAGAAGAAGGAATCTCAGATTCTGAGGACACCATAGAGAAAATAAACGCACAGATCAAAGAAAACAGCAAAGCCAACAAATTCTCAACACAAAACATTCAGGAAATGGCTTCAGAATTCTAAACCTATGGGGCTGAAATGAGCTTTAAACATTATTGGCTTAGGGGATGGAAAAGTGGATCCATTGGTAAAATGCTTGCCCCACAAGTGTGAAAACCTATGTTTGGATTCCTAACACCCATAGGACAATTGTGGAGCAGAGACACACTTCAATTTCAGACTCCGTGTACTTATTTGAGAGCTGGGTGGTGGGCCCCCAAACAGCCGAAGGAGTAAAACAACCAACAACACTCTACATTATATAATAATTTACACAAGTATTTGTTGAATAAGGATCTACTGCCTATCTTCCCTGCAGTTCCTGTTGTAGATTCTGTTCTCAGAAAACAGCAGAAAGTTAGTTCTTGGCCTGAGAAGAAAGGAAGATGCTTGAAGTGTGGCAGGGTCTAGGGCAGAAGTATGCAGAACGGAAAGAACACGGGGCAGAGGCTCCTCACAGAGATCAGTGGTCAAAAGGCAAGTCAGGCAGGATTCAACAGGGGGAAAAAACAGAAAAGCAAATGCCAGTGTAGGGCGAAGGCTGAGAAGACCGAACACAATATGCCAGAGAGAGAACAGAGGTGTCAGGGAGTAACTGGGCCTGCACCTCAGACGAAGCCCTGCCAAGTCCCACATAGCTCAAAGCAGGTCCTTCTAGAGTTTTAACAGACAGAACGATTCAAAATCCTTCCCTTACATTACAGAAAATCTATTTTGCAACAGGACAAAGCTATTGGAGGTGAAGGAGTTCTAGAAATCTGTCTCAAAATGTAGGCCACAGAACTACTATAGGAGAACAGAAAACTCAGGAACCCTCCTATTGATAGAGATGAAGTGATGTGTTTGCATCATAGCACTGAAGACACGACTTCAAACCCAGAAATATAGCCAGGAAGCTGATGGCAATAGTGAATATATTACACCTAAAGTCTAGAAGAAAGAATCAGCCGGAGGGTCTGCAGAGCTCAGAAAAGACTTGACTCAGCTTCAGCCCCGCTGAGAAAGGAGGACGAGGATTCTGTTGGACAGTGGGAATGGGCAATGGGCACACGATTGGAAACCTGAGGGGACTCTAAAGTGTATGAGCAACACACCAGGCTGAGTATCAAAACAAGAACCTCAAGTCTATCCCAAATCACTTCCTAACATGTCTGTCTTTCACTGACTTCCTCAAACCCAAAAAGTCTCAGCTCCTGGGACAAAAACTCTCTGGTGCCTTTGTAAGAGCTAGAATCCCAGGGTTGGAGAGATGGCTAAATGGTTAAAAGCGTTTGCTGCTCTTACAAATGGGACTCCCGTTTGGATCCTAGTACTTATACTGGGCAACACACAACTACTTACAACTCCAGCCTGAGGGTATCTGACGCTCTGGCACCCAAGCACCTGCACACATCACACACATCACAAAATACAAATAAAAATACTTTTAAAGGAAATAGAATACCACTCTTAATCCCTTCTTTCCTTCTCTACCACCTGTGTGTGTTGGGATTACAAAGGGGGTTAGCCTGTACCCACAGGTCCCTAAGTACTAACCAGTAGCTATTTCAATGGAAGTCATCTTTTGTTTCCAATAATGATTGTAAAGCAACTATGCCACTTATGATACCATGGGGACTATAAGGAGAAGGGTCAAGTGAACCCAGATGTCCTAAACAGGATCTTCTCGCTGTGTGCAACCAAGCAGGTTGCTCTGGGAAGGCAGTCTGCCCTTCTACTGCCACCTCAGTGTCTCACCATGTTTCATGGATTTGGTTCTTTACACATCTTAGCATCCACTGCACAACAATGCACATCTGTGACATCTGGCCATGCCCTGTGCCAAAAACCTGGCAATGAACAAAGCAATCACTGTGGTCTCTGCCTTAGGCAAACTTGGTCTGGGTGGAACAGCAGACCTTTCATCAAAAATTACAAATTGGTGATTATAAATAAGATAAAGGTGAAGGGGGACATTAAGAATGCAGTGTGGATGCATCCCTCCAGGTAGGAGCTATGCCAGAGAAGAGCCAGATCAGACGTCATCCCAAGCATGGGCTTCAATAGCTCGAACTTTAGCACTTCCTCCAGGGTTGCTTTTCTCTTTCCTTTATTTTATTTTATTTTGAGGGAGATCTCACTGTGTAGCCCAGGTTGGCTTCAGTTTCTCAATCCTCCTGAGGTTCCTAAGTGCTAGGGCTACAGGCTTGACCCATCATGCCCACCTAGACTCTTCTTGAATCTCTTTGTTAATAGCATTGTTCTCGACAAAGCCCGGCTCTACACACCCAACTGCCAGCAAAGGGAGCTGTTTTCTTCCTTGATATTTCCACTGAAACTCTAGCAAAACCTGCTGGCTTCTAGAACCATGGTAAGCACAAGTATGCATTTTCAAGTTTATTGTTCAGCTACAAAAGAATTAATCTTTAAATACATTTTTGAGTGGGTTTGATAAATTAAGGTTGGACATTTGTTGTTATCTTCCTGAGACTTTCCTTCCTGGGTGATTAAGATCCAACTACGCAAAGATAAAGGGGTAACTGGGATCCCGTGATGATTTAAGGCTTAATATAAGCTTGCAAAGCCCTTAGCCAAAGGAAGGGCCATATCTCAGCTTCCAGGGACTAGGAAGCTGTAACTGTTCATAGACTTACGCTCCTAAAGACTCAGATAATTCTGTAGGCCAATGATGGATTCCCTTTCATAATCTATGCCCTTTTTATGAGCTTCGTTCTTTATCAAATCATGAAAAAGAGAGTGCACTTTATAGGCTGTTTGTGTTATCTGCATTTGTTCAATTCCCCCCTTTAAAAAGGAAAGTGTGAGCCATAAAATAAAATAATCCTAAGTGATCCCCACATTATCATTTTCCATTTGGCATGTGCCAGGCAAAAGAATTCTGCCTTCTTCTGCTGGTAGACGAACAGAAACTAACTTGGAACCTCAGCTGATAAAGCCTACTAACAATTTTTAATTTTCAAAAACTCATTCTTTTGTGGTTGGATAATAAACTTGAAAGCACAGGCTGCTGTGGCTGTGAGGTGGGTACAGAGAATGACATTAAATACGAACAAAGCATCTGACGAGCGCAAGGTGAGCTGATAAAATGGAGATGCCCTGACAGTAAGAAAACATACTGCTCCATTCAATTACAACATCTGCGCAGAATACAATCGCGTCTGTGTTTGGTAAATAGATGAGATCCAGGCCACATTCCTGCATTCCTCTGCTCTTCTAGGCACTCCCTCTTCTCAAACTCCCTGAGCTGTTTGTGCATGTTCTTAGGTGTCATCGCGTATCGCTATAGGCATCATGGCTATATTTAACTAATAATGACAGAGGTTGTCACTAGGTTTTAGCTCAGTAACACCAGTCTGACACATCATTTGAAGTATGTCTTCAATTTATATTTGATTAAAATCATAAACACCCCATCGACTGTGCCAATCAGAATGTTGACATCCTTTCCCTGAACTTTTGTATGAACTTTCTTCAGGTGAATTACAGTAGCTGAAAGGTAAAGAGCGGGAACATGTCTTAAAATGCAGCTCTTGGGGCAGAACAGGCCTTGCTTTTTACCTACATCCCATACAGTGAGAATTCAAACTTTCTAATTAGATTCCCCCACGTCATGTCATGTGTGCAACTGTGAGGTGTGTATTTTAACTCAGTTGCATTTATTTCAAGATTTCAGACCTGGCAAATAGCTCGCTAGTAAAACCAAGGACCTGTGACAGGTATGAAGGACTTGCAGAAACAAGTTTCCCCAAGGATAAAGCAAAGGACAGAACAGTTGAAACGCGGGGACCAGCGTATTTTCACCACCTTCCACGTGCCAAACTCTCACACACCTCCTCTTATTTGTTTCTTACAGTCATGTTGTGGGGTTGATTTCATTATGCTCAATTTGTAGGTGAGGAAACTCAGGCTTAGAGAGAGTAAGGGCTTGCCCAGGTTCACGGTGTAATTTGCTTTCCTGGCAGTGATAAAGAAAGTATAAGGGAATTATTGTTGCTGTTTCCCTGAACCTAGCCAGCCAGCTATTCTGGGAAAGTGGAAGTAGACACAAGACTCCAATGGAAAGTCATTTTTATAACATGTTATCCTCAATCCCCTCTTTCCTATACCTCTAGGTTCTGCAAGGGATTTATAGACATTTGGTTTTCAAGCAACTTGTTTTCATTAGAAAATAACTTTAAAAATCTAGGGATTTATTATTCCCCCTCTCTGCAAATCAGCGCTTGACCAGTTTACCCACAGCCAAGATGAGAGATGGGAATTGTACCGATATGTGGATTTGAGCCCACCATTCTCCCACTAAACAGCAGTGCATGCCTCTCATTCTCAGAGATGTCTGAAACTTCCAAACTAAACAGTTTGAAAGACAAAGCACCCTGGAAAAATAGCTATCAAATCCACAAGTTAATTGTCATGGCAAGTAAGAAATGGGGCACAGGCAGACAACTGTCTTACAGGTTTGATTTAAAGGGTTCTGGACAAATGTGTCTGCTCTAGAATTTTCTTCCTCTGTTGTTTTCATGACACTATTTATCATTACTATACCAAATTTTATTTCCTTTTTAGCACTTAAACATTGTCAATAGGTACCATATTGTTTGTTATTTGTTTATTTTCTATCGCCTCTACCTTGTTTTAACCAAAGCTCCATGAGACCACTGTTTTATTCACACTAAGTCTTTAAGTCGTGGGTAAGTGTCAGGAACTTTGTAGGGACTTGGTAAATATCTGCTGAAAATGTACAGGATGAAGGACACCAGTCCTTCTACTTTCTTACATCAATGGTTTGTGTGTGTGTGTGATTTTCCTCAGCTATATTTGGGGAGCTGAGCTCCCTGTCTGTGTTCCCCCATGCAACATTTTGAGGTGATAAAGACAGTATTTACAAGCCTTCTGAGTTACTGTCCTAGTAATGTTCCTCAGATTTCTTTGCAGAGGACAGAATAAAATTCTCAAGAATGTGTGGCTCCATATCTAGAGATTACTGGATTTTTCAAGAGTTAACATGTATTGGGGAAGTGGCTGAGTTAATAAGATGCTTGCCAGGCAACCATGAAGACCTGAGTTTGATTCCCAGTGACCATGCAAAGAACCTGGCATAGTGGCTCACTTGTAATCCCAGAACTGGGGAAGTAGAAGCTGAAGGTGGATTCTTTGGACTCATGGAACAACCAATCTAGACAAATAGTTCTGTGAGAAATCTTGTGTCAAAACTTAAAGTGAAGAGTGACTGGGGAGGACACTTGACATTGATCTCTTTGCTACATACATACATAAATACACATGCACACCACATACATACATACACAGAGAAAGAGTTTTAAAAGTTAACATGGTATCTATATTATAAATGTATATTTATGACATATAATGGAATTTTCTCAGAAAAACCTAGAGTGGGGACCCATAATCTGAGAAATGGTTTACATTTCAACAATACACTGGACTATTTATGCTGAATAAGGTTCAGATACCAAATGAGTAATGAAACAATTAGACTTACACAATGTTGGATTTTGGAACCGCAGAGAATATAATATACTCTGGTCTTTACCATGAACTCGGGTGTGAGGGTAGTGAGTGTATTATACTTAATGCTCATAACTGGGTGTTTGTTACACACAAATCATCATTCAGATTGTGCAGGTAGCAACAGATCTGCAATTATTTATTAGAGAAGTATGACCTATGTATAAACACACAACTCAGTATTTCATGAGAACACTAAGAATTCAGGTGTTTCTCACGACTTTGCATTTGGCAGTGTATGAGATGTAGTCATACCTATACACATATACTTCAAGTTCCCCATCACCTACAGGTACTTCTTGGTCTTCAGCAAGTGACTTCCAATCCGCATTTATTTATACATACTTACTAATTTTTAAGAGTTGAAATGGAGAAAATGTGTGAAATACATGACTATAGTTTTACAATCAGTTATCAAAATGTAATATTTTTCTATAAAGCCATTTTCCTAGTTTTGAGTAAATACAGCTAAGTTGGAGATAAAATACACTAATGATCTCATCTAATATATATGTATATATATATATATATACATACATATATATACTATTCAGAGAAAACAATGAAAAGAATATGAGAAAGCCAAACCTAATTCTGAGTCAAGGCACGGTAACCCTTTAGGCACATGTCACCATGCCTAGAGTTAGCTTTGGCAGAATAAAACAGTCACTGGAGTCAAACTCACTAGACATATCATGAAACAATAACGCATGATTCCAGGTTCATTAAACTCATGCAATATGACAGAACATTTCATTATTGATGCAGATATGAGAAAAAGTGTTATGCTGCTATTTATAATATGTCCTGTGTGTCGTGGAATTGAAACATTTCCAAATCATCAATAATTAAAATGATGAGAATCCATCATTTCACTGACATCTACTTCTCCATGAAAAGCTGGCCTGTTTTTAATGTGCTCACACATATTCTTGTCAATCACAAGCTGTCACAGCAGATTATTTCATTTGGTAGATCACATGGCAGCTAGCAGAAAATCTCCAGGTTTAAATATAGATCTTAGGTATAGTACCGAGAACCCCTTTCATGGAAAATTTCTCCCGTGACTACATCTTGCAGCAGGTAGGGTTTTGCAGGCTTACCATGATACTCAGCCCGTGCTCTCCTTAACAAAGCTCAGGGCAGAAAGGAATTGCTATAAATGATAACCCTGAGAGCCCAATAGCAGAGTACCACATTTAAGAGGTCTACAAACACAGGACTACAAACTTAAAGGCAATCAGATCCTGAGCACTAGAACTTGGCCCCAGCATCTTTATAATACTTAAGTCCTACAAGGACTGGATCTAGGAAGTTTTCGCTTTACTGACATCAAGCAGAGGCTGTGGATACCTGAATAAAATCTAAACAATATAAAAAAGAATCCGAGAACTTGTTCAAAGGCCTCTTTCTGACAGGATCATTAATAAATGTCAGAATCACTCCACGATGGAATTATAAGGACTAGTAAGACATCTTCATGAATAGTCTTCATAGAAAACACTTACACTTCTCCATCTTTTCTGTTTTTTATCTTCCATCCTAATCTTTCTAATTAGGTAGTCAGTTCAAAATACAGGAAATAGTCTAATTTAACAGGGAATACTTCCAATCAGTCTTGACCTTGGCCTGACCTCTAAGTGACCACTCAGTATTCTGAGGTGTGTGGACTGCTTTCTTAGTCTTTCAGAGACAGTGACTCGGCTGTCAGCAATGATACTCACAGGGACAATGAACAGTGCAAACCATCAGACACATGCTGGGGGCTTTTTTCTTTGCAAATTTGAGGTTACTTTTCATAAGAGACAATTTTTACTATCTATGCTGATTTTCTAAAATTCAGTTTAAAAAACAGTAAAATATGGAATATAATCACCAAAATATTATGCTGACTTATTTGGCCTTCTTGTAGGAGAAATAAAATAATAAATACTTTTTCCTGGGAATCACTGTTGAATTGTGGTTCTCCTACTAAGTATTCACATTATGACCTACAGACTTTGTTAAGCTCTGCAAAGTCCCGGACCTCTCTCCCTATGCCAGTGCTAAACACACCGTAGGCACACAATAAACATGTTTATCGGGTTACATTTTTATTGAATTGAAAATAAAACCCAGGTAGACAACCATGTTCCTTTGCTTTCACCTACTCTGGCCTGGCTGGTTACTTGCAGGCAGAGAGAAACCTCCGAGAAGCTGCTGAGAGGAGATTGAGTTGAAATAATGTCAGGTCACTGACTGGTGCCTCCATGCTGACTGTCTCTAAAGCGCACATGCAGATGGGAAGGTTGTGTCACTAACACTGGCTCTGCTCAGTGGCTTTCCTGCCCTCAACAATGCTTACGCCTCCCCAAGCTAAGCTCGTCTTCTGTCTTCAAAGTCATCCATACGTGGTTTATTGTTACAGTATACCCGTAAGTTAAGCATCACCCCACATGTGTGTGTGTACAAACATGTATTTACACTTACGTTCTCAATATTTTGAAAGTGAACAAACATCAGTGTTTAGGCTCATCTCTGAGAATAATCAGATGGTGGCTTCCCCCCATTGTCCTTATCCTACATCTTTTAAACAGACATGTGATATGCTAGTCTGTGTCCACGCTCACCTACAATTTCTTCTCTCAAAAGACAAGACACATCTGCCACCTGCTCTGCTCCGTGTCCCAGTAACAACTGTCGAGCAGCATAAAGATTGATTATCAGTCAAAAACCATTGCACAACACCAGATTTTGGTGGGTTAAGCTTGCTGATCCAGCAGGAGATGGTGTGAAATTTTCAGGAGCGTGTGCCAACATTTTGGTGTAAGAAAACAGCAGTGCATGTCACAATGAAACACAGCCAAGGATGTGCAGACAAAGCACAGAAGTTTTTTTGTTCTTGTTGCTCTGGACTTGGCTATTAAAAAGGATAAAATGGGGGCGGGAGAAGAAATTAGCTTGTACATTTAAAAACCGTCCACCAAGATGTGACATTATTATTTTAGGTATACTTACCCAGGAATTTTTTTCTCTTAGTTTACCTACAGATAATCTTTACATATCTCTTTTGTGATACTATTGTTCACTAGAAGGCAAGAATTTCTTATCCTTATAAAACTAATTAAGGATTTTGGTGAAGAGATCATGTGTAAATATATGGAGTTTTTAGAATTATAAAAACATATTTGCCTAATAAAGCATTTTGTGTAAGCAAATGTTTCTCTGAATATAAAATAAGACAAGCGCTGTCTAATGTTACAGCAAATCTGAAAGCACGTGAGTCTGAGTCACCACACAGGGCGGGTGCAGTGGGTGCCACCCCGACAGCTCCCTTTATAGGCACCACGGTGTCCCAGTTCAAGGAGCTGCTTGCTTTCTGATGATCAAGTGTTACCAGCCTGATAGCAATTCTAGTGCCATCTCATACAGTAGCATCAATGCATGGGGGACTTCCACTGTCTCCTCTGTAATCAACTCCAGAATTAGTTTTCTTTGGCTCATACACTCACTGCCTAGGCTTGTCTTTGCTCTACCAACTTTACAAGAGTGGCAGGGAAATTGCTTCTAATGTGGTATCAGAAGCTTTGGGGGCATAACATGCAGACTCGCTGGTTCTTAGGGCGAGACTGACTCTCACGTTACCTAAAGCTACCATGGTGAGGAACAGAGGGTAACGAGGCTCCACACAGCGTGCGTGGAAGAATGAAAACACGCTGCTTTCCTTTCTTTCTTTAAAGGTGTCATTTCACATTGAGAAAAGGATTTTTCCCCCTAGAAAATCCTCACTTCTGAACTCTTAAATATAAGGATATTGGGGGAAAAACTCCAAGCAGAAACTCTATCTGAGTTTCTATATTTAAACACATAAATATAAATATTTAAAGGTTAAAAATTAAGATTGAGCTGTAATGTTTATTTTATGAGTAATGTTACTGGGAGAATCACATGTATATAGAATTATTTGTTCGTTACTTGTCACAATTTCTTAATTATGTTAATGCAATCTGAAAAAAGACCAAGAGCGTAAATGAAAAGATGATCCTGGGAACTCTGAACTATTTTCTGAGAGCACACATCTCATGAATTACGTCTGCCGAGTGCCACAGAAACTAAACAGTAAATTCAATAATCTCTGATTTAATTTATTATATTTTCATCATTTAACCTCCTGCAGGCTCCCTAATGTCTATTCAGATCTATATTAAATTAAGCACCAATGCTAATGAAGGGCAATAAACGTGGCTGTCAGTGGATTTTTCTTTCATTAAGCACATTATCCTCTTACTGAGCTGTAAATGCGTAAACATTAGTTTTGTTAAACCATGCAAAAAAGACAGGAAGAAAATCATTTTTTAATTGCACTCCTTAAGCAATTTATTGTGAAGGAGTACGGTGTTTCTTTTTCTTTTTTTTACCTTTAATTTTTTTGAATGGATTTAAAAAGGGCTCTCCTGTTGAAACATAAACGTTGGCTTCATGGGGTATAGCTTCAGGTTTGAGGGCATTCCTTGCCGTCTGCCAAAAACACTCGTCGCGCGGGCATGTTCAGATTCAGCTTGTGTGTGACGCTTCTAGCAACTAGAAGAGTGTAACAGGTAGGACACAGTGATATACAAAGAAAGCAGCACATTCCCACAGAACCAAACCAGGAGGTCAAGGGAGTCACACGTCAGGTTCAGAAACTCAGTCAGTGACATGGCTGTTTTCCAGCATTGAAAATGCATAAACAAAAACCAAATCAAATGGCAAAAATAGCTCATTATTTATATTTATAAGTATTTTATAAACATTCTGTGTTTTAATTTATAAACAGTCTGTGTGTTAATAACTACAAAACGCATAGCCATTGTATTTATTTAATTAATCTGCTTAATTCTTAACCCAGTATTCTATTTACTTTAACATAGGAAAGTAGTAAAATTCCTACAACTATATAAGCCATATACAGGTTCAGATTTACACAACATTTTAACACAATAATTATCTTTCTTATTTGTTTGTATTATAAAGGAAATAAGAGATAAAGGACTTAAAACGTCGGTCTATTAGTTACCAAGGCGATGGTTGGTGCAGTAATGTTGGCAAAGGCTGTTCCAGATCCATTTGTATAAGCCGTCACTCTAATGACTCATGGTTGAAGTTTATATCTCTGAGACAATCCTTGGCAATTATGGGGTGACATCCATTTTAGCGCGGACTCTGATGCGCTAAAAGAAGGAAAAAAAATTCCACAAAACTTTGTGCATGTTAACAACTTAAAACTTTTTAAAAATGCTGTCCCACAGTTCTCTCATATAAGCACTTAAAATTGTTCCTACAAATAAGAAGATCCCACAACAAAACTTTTGATACAGCAAGATCAGCACTGTTTCAGTATCCAAACATACAATAGGATGTTTGCCAAGACTGTTACTCTCTCCAAATGAATCATTCTGACCATTTACTAGTAAAACCCAGAGCATTCTTGTTTAGATTATGTACATGAAGAATTAGAGCCAGTCAGACACCTGCCATGTTCTGACAGCCAAGACAATAGTAGGGGCTTAATAGCATGGGATATTAAAGGGCTAAGATATTTCCACAAGTGTCTACACTTTGAAAGAAAGTTTTTCATTTTTAAAGGATATAAGAAATTCAAATAGGTTTATTATGCTGAAAATGTTAATTCAAAAGTTAATTTTATTGCCTATATTTTTCCAATTTCAAATTGGGGAGCAATAAGAGTTGAGATTTCTAGGTTTTTATCTTTAGTCAAAAGTAGTTTGAATTTTTTTCGAAAGTACATGGTAAGCTGCCAAAAATATTTCATTCAGAATCTTCTTCTAATCATTTTCATTTAAAGGGTAGTAAAGTCAGCATTTAAAAACAAAAACTTTAAGTAAATTAAGTTAAAACCATAATATATCTGTATATTCAAAACCCTGAATGCAGTGGAGATCTTCCTCAGCGCCTGAGCCCTCATCTTCGCCACCTTTTCCTCTTGGACTAACAGTTTCTGACACACCGAAAATGTATGTACAAGATGGTTTGATAACTGCATTCTGTTTGATTCTGCTCCAAAATAATGGTTAAAGACCAAAAGCACACGTTTCTATTTAAAATAAATGTCTTCTAAGCAATGCCTCTGCCTCCAGCGTTCGCTTCAGATTTTGATGACCCAGGTTGAAGCGCATCTCATGTTCTCTAAAATGTAATTAGCCACACTCTGACTCCAGTGTTTTCAAAGGAAAAATCCAATAATAGCCGAAAACAGAATCCAAATGATACACTATGTTTTAATGTCTGAAATAGTCGATGGAATCACTATAAATTCTGCTCAAATAAAAGAGCTTCAACAGTTGGTTATAAGGAAGAGCGAATGGCTTTGATTACCTCGGCTGACCCACTGGCACACTGATGAGTCTCTTTCTCTTGGAAGCCGACATAAAACAAGAATTGTTTTTTCTCTTGGATTTGCAGCTATCTGGGTTTGATGGTTCCTCCTAGCTGTGATCTGAGGCTGTTTGATGTGTAGAACAATCTTGAAGGCCTGACCCTTGTGATACAGCCACTGAAGGCAGAAGTCTGCTGGGGCCAAACTGAAGCTGCAAGCAATCGTCGGTAGTTTTAATAACAGCTTTTGCCTGGTTTGACATGAACTCCCTGAAAGAAACAGCACATGGAAGAGTACAGTGAATCCATTGTAATGACTTTATTAACATCTACCATGCAGTAAACGCTGTGAGCTATCGGTTAGACAAAGGTACTCAGTCGGGATTTTGAGGCTTGTAATAGTCCTGGAGGGTAGGCAGTATTTGGAACTTCCCTTTACACTTAAGTTGAATATCAGAAAGGTTAAGTAAACATATACATCATTAGCAGAGGCAGGGTAGGAGCTTGGAGCCAAATGTATCCTACCACTGAGCTTAACTGTTTTATTTAGTTGAACTGAAGAAATCTGTATAATGCTTAAGGATGATAATTTGTAATTTTATGATTTACTTTATTAAACATGAGCAATTTTCTACTAGGAAATAGTTAAAGAGATGTGGTCCCTACAAGCATAAAGCTTGCAAGCTATCCCTCAGTAGTGGATATATTTTTAAATGAGTATATGAATGTATACGTACATGGACAAAAGTGACTGAAGAGATCTGGCTTAGCACTAGTGAGAGTATGATTGATATGAACTGTAGAGATGGTGCAGAAGAGGACTGGCTGCTCTTCTAGAGGACCTGCACCGACATCTGCCATCCCGCTCCAGGAGATGCCCTCTTCTGACCTCTGCATGATGCACAGACGTGCAAACACACAAAATACTCACATAAAAAACATTTTTTTTTGTTTTTTCGAGACAGGGTTTCTCTTTAGCTTTAGAGACTGTCCTGGAACTAGCTCTGTAGACCAGGCTGACCTTGAACTCACAGAGATCCACCGGCCTCTACCTCCTAAGAGCTGGGATTAAAGGCGTGCTCCACCACCGCCCTGCAAAAAAAAAAAAAAAAAAATTTAAAGGATGGTGATTGAGTTGGTATTGGGATGACTCACTCAGCCCAGCTTACCTAGGAGTTGAAAATCACGCGTCTCAGAGAAACTGGGACAGGTAGTCACCCACGCCCCAGAATTCAAGGCGAATGAGTGGCATTGAGAAGAACAGGAATGTGTAGACACAGGACCATGTGACCTGGGATGATATGAAATAGCAAGTCACAGTGGTAAGGCAGGTATGGGTTTGATGGTTTATTCAGATTGGACAAGTGTGGCATACTTGAGAACACCCATCAGTGGGAGGATGAGGCATAGAAGATATCTATAGTCTTACACAGGTCTCACACACCTCTAACTGGAGCTACTCAAACATCTACCAAGTTGGTCTCTCTGTTCCTCTGGAATGACACTAGTATTAGTCAAAGTTCTCATACATATATACATGTGACATATATACACACACATCTAGTTATCATATATATGTGTGTGTATATGATAACTTTTTGTGTGTGTATATATATACTATATATATATTCATATATATGTGGTATTTATTAGATTTATTAGAATGGCTTACAGGCTGTGTTCCAGCTAGTCTAACAATCACTGTCTACCAATGGACATTCCAAGAATCTAGAAGTTATTCAGTCTACAAGGCTAGATGTCCCAGCTGATCTTCAATATATGCCATAATTCCCATGAAGTAGGCCCAAATGCCAGTGAGGGATGGACTTACTTGTGAGAGCGTGGGCAGTCAGGCAAAGAGAGAACAAGTTTTCTTTTTTCAACATCCTTTATATAGGCTGCCAGCAGAAGGTGTGGCCCAGATCAAAGGTAGCTCTTCCCACCTCTGAAGTTCTGGATTAAAACTGTAACCCCCCACCTCAATGATCTGGATTAAAAATGGGTCTTCTCACTTCAAATTATTTAATCAAGAAAAATTCCTTCACAGGTGTGCACAGACATTTGAGTTTTAGTTAATTCCAGATGTTGTCAAGTTGACAATCAAGAACAGCCATCTCAAAACTGCATCTTTGGGGCAGTATGTACTAAAATTATTTTCATCTAATTATGATTCTGGTATGGTAATAAAACAGTAAATTAAATAATTAAATAACTTAATAAATGATAAAACACAATCATATTTAATAAGTGGGTTAGTAATAGATTTATTTATGACTTGATTTTTTTTCCCTAAAGATTTCTATCTAAAGGCAGAGAAAGAATACTTGATGAGAATGGTTTTTCTTCTCGTCTCTATTTTAATAACATTCATGAACCTTACTGGCTTATTATAGCAATTGTAAGTAAACTAACAAAAACCATATTTTCAGTCTCAGTTACGGATTTCTACCCCATGGACTTCCATGCCAGCCTCTAAACCCCTCAGCAGTCATTGCAATGCAGGACCTTTTATATCTCTACTCTGGAGATCTTTAAATCAATGGCATTCATCCAGGAATCTATAACCATGGTTGTACTTCCTTCAAACAGTGTTCAGTTTTAATCTGAATTCAGGACTTTTTTTTTTAACAGCCATTCCCATTGAAATAATTATGCAATTGAAGAACAGAATGTTTAAACTAATACTCATACACATACATTTACAATTGGAATTGTTATTAACTGGAAAGAAAACGCCCTGGTAACTGCAGGAGAAAAGTCATGGATTAGGTGCATAGGAGCTTCACGAAGGGATGTGACACCCAACTGCCACACATGGGGCTGTAAGCTGCCTGACGCGGGTGCTGGGAACTCAGTTTAGATCCTCTGGAAGAGTGTCCATGTTCTGAACGGAGCCCTCACTCCAGTCCCAAAGGTTAGATTTTAAAAGGCTTGGTCTTGTACAGCTCTTGTGCAGGCACCCAGAGTCGCTGAGTTCATTGCGCAAAAGCCACCTCATATCTGGAAGATGGTGATTCACGACTCCTCCCCATCCCCTGACCCTTGTATTCCTTCATATCCAGAAGATGGTGATTCACGGCACTCCTCCCATCCTCTGACCCTTCTATTCCTGCATACCCAGAAGATGGTGATTCACGGCTCCTCCCCATCCTCTGACCCTTGTATTCCTTCCACCCACTCATCCGCAACCTTCTCTGAGCCTTTGGAGGGAAGCAACCACTCTTCTTTAGGGCGGTGGCTACTGGCAGGTTGCCCACGCCCCAGTGGATTTCCCACACTCTTGTGCATAAGGGCACCACTAATTGGACTCAGTAGGTTAAAAAGAAAATAAAACAACCAGCTTGAAATGGTTGGGGATAGAGCTCAGAGTAAAGCACTTGACCGTAGGTTTCAAGTTCTGCGTTGATCTTAAATACTTAGGGAAGAAGGAGGTGGGGACAAGGATTTATATACCGCTGTGTTTGCTAGTTATGTGGTTTGAGGTGATTTTTCTCCATCCATAGAGGAGTAAAAGCCTCTGCTTTTGTATCTTTTCCACTTTCAAGGGAATTCAAGCAGTGACTTGTGTGTAGAGATTATTCTTGGCCAACTATGGTAC
>NW_004949096.1:1298226-1310760 GCF_000317375.1 Microtus ochrogaster | reverse complement strand
TGCAGCCTGGCATGCAGATGAAGTTTCTCCAGCTGCAGAGCAAGTTCAGACTACCCTAAAACACACTATAGCAAGCATACTGCAGAAAGTAACACACCTCACCCGTCCATTCCTCTGGTTACTTTGATTGACAAGAACACTATGAGCAAGACCAGTTTCTAAGATAAAGGTGTGTGAGCTTCCTTATGATTAGGGGAAAGAAACAGTCACATAAAAAAATAAAAAAGAGTGATTTTATCTATGTAAAAGTTCAAAGAGATAAAATCAGGTATGGTTCATATCTAAAACTAGGTGAGGTCACATATACTTGATGTAAGTTTCCCCAGAAACTTTTGTTGTTTTTTTTAAAAGGAAACAGTATACTAATGTCTAGTATTGTCAAGGTTTTTTAAAGTTTTGAAGAAAAAATATGAACAATTATGAACTCAGAAACATGCAAGTTGGGTACCAGTGAGAACAGAGCCAAGCTTCTCTCTTGCTGTCCCTGTCCTCCCTCTGCCACTCACTCGTCATGGAAACTAACTGCTCCTTCTGGGGATGCTGAGGTTACTATGTGTAAACTGTCCCTAGAAACAGTGACACATCCAGATGTTTATTCTTCAGAGAAGCCTCATCACAATTAAAATATTCAAGATAATTAAAAAGACATGTTAAAAAGAGTAACCAAAAAGATATCAGTGTCCCTGAAAGCATTTTTTTTAAAAATCATCTAAATAATCTTCAGTAAAAAAGTGTACCTACTTAGGTCCTCAGTTAAAGTATGAGGCGCCAGCAACACACTGAGCTTCCAGGAGATAAGACACAGTGTAACTTTCTATTATGAAACCCTAACCGGACTGACAGTTAACATTAAAGCAAAATACATTATTATGTGCAATAGTAGATATTGCTTAAGACACTCTCTAAAACTTTAAATTGCAGTTGTAATTTTGGAATTGTCTGCTACAATGTTCAGAGGTATTTTCTATGACTATGGTGAAACTGCCCTAGGTATCTGGTACTAATAAACTATTGTTTGTGTCATCTATGTCTGAGAAGTTGGGGCCATGTTCTGGGTCAGAGGGAAATATATCTGACCACGACTGAACGGGAAAAGCCTCCTGTTGCACAGATGTCTGGAAGGTCACTGAGGAGCAGCCAGGTATTCTCTAGTCGTTTAAGTCCCAAGGCATAAAATAAGAAGAGAGGATATGACCACGTTCACATAGCTTGGTGTTAGTTTCTGGTGGGAGTGAGATCCCGAGCATCAGCTTCATTACAAACAAATGTGGGTGAGTGGGGGCAGAGGACACAGACAGAGCACCAAGATGAAGGAAGATGGCTGGACACGAAAAATTAACAGAAGATAAGCAAGCAGCTTTAAAAAATAGTGGGGAAATAAAAGGGCTTGCCGTAGTACAGCCATTATGACTGCACTTACTACATACTTTGTAAAAAGTTCAATGTGTTGATGAGGGGAGAAATTATGAAGCATATAAGTAAAAATATATTATTATACCTTAATAACTGTCTCTCATAAGTGACAGCAAAGATTGCAGGGAAAAGGGGGTAAGGAAAACAAGAATAAGACAAGAGAGGCTTAACCTCAGCCAGGGGAAGATGCCTTTACTCCCAGAGAAAGCCCATCTCTGATGCTAACCTGTAACATCAGGTCACAGGTTATCATCAACCTCTATGGACCTGACCCCCTTTGGGTTGAAGCTCACCATTTTCCTTATCATGAAGGTAACAGAACTGAGGGTATTGTCTCCAACTTTCCATTCCAGGTCCCTCACTATGAAAATGATGGGAACGGACAAGAGCAACAGAAAAGCAGTTGTGGTTAAACAAAGAGATGGAAGAAGCAGACTGGGGAAAATAAATGCCTAGAGAAACAGGCGCAAGAAAATGCCCCACAGAAGCAGCACAGACACAGAGCAAGAGATAAGGCCAGTGTAAATCAGCTGAAAATGATGAGGGTTGGGGACCATAGAAGCTGAATCAATAAAAGTCCATTTACCTTTACCAGAAAAATGTATCTAAAAATTGCTCAAGAAATAATTGGAGTGAAAAGTAAATGTGATACTAGTTGGAAGTGGAAAATTGGAAAAACTACAATTTAAAAGCAATAAAAATATACATTGTACATTAGAATTCATTCTGTGTTAAATAAATCAAATATTTTTTTATCAGTTTCTGTTTTATCAGGAAAAATATTGTGAACATACCTGTGTTTCTGTAATATAACATTCAGGGTACAGGGCATGCACTTTAAAAAATGTATCTAGATAAGTAGCAAGTACACTTTATGAAGGACCTATATTCTGGTGCACTACATCACAGCTCAGGAGATAGCATATGTGCCTAGCACTAGCTGGACGTCTAAGTTCTGGTGGAGGCCTTGCTCAGGCAGACTCAATGACCTGGACGGATGTATGAAGTCAGCGCGAAGAAAAGATCATGACCACCTGTAGTTCAAGCAAGTGGCCCCGGAGAGCATGAGCCATCTTTATAGTTTATATGATCAGTTTTGCAACCAGTTTTTACTTCCCAAGTTTCTAAAAATGGTTACAGTAACTAGCAGTTTGTTCCTTGCCTCTTTCCCATTTTGTCTCCCAACTCTCACTGGTAACCCACCCTTTTTATCTGTCTTTATCCTCAGAAGCATAAGCAGCTTTGCAAGCTACAAAGGAACTTCTCTAACTAGGCACCTTCTCTAACAGGTAGGACAGTGTGCCCGGTTGGTAGCACCTGCAGTTACAATGCGATGCAAAGTGAGAGACAGTTTCGTCTCTTGTGGTTAACAGTGACATTTGGTAGGGTCTGGGATCAATTCACAAGTCAAGGCTGATCAGTCCATTCTACATTTTGTTCTAGTCTGTTTCCTCTGGAGATATACCAGGCTTTTCTTTTTATCCTATAGACAACATAACCTGGAAACTTCCTCTTAACAGTCGACGCCGCTTGTCCCTTGTCCTTACGTCCATCTCCCTTAACTTGGGGTACTGACACAGTTGGTAGAAAGGAGGGAACCGTGGATTTTAATGATTCTGTTTTAGTCCCTGTTCCTTGAATGTTCCCATTAATTCCTGATATTATCTATTTAATAGCATTTCTTATGGTTAAAATCATTCTTATGGTTAAAATGTAACAGAACAGTTACGCAAATACATAACATTAAACTTCATGCCCTACTGTGACTCATTTAGGCCAGCAGTCTGTCTGGCACAGTGAGAGCAAGAAGAGCACGCAGCACACATGCTCCCTGGGGTCATGCCCAGAATTATGCAGCGAACTGTCCACAGGTCCTTGCCAAGTGGGTCAGGGCCTCCAGGGACTGTCACAAAGAGAGCCATTTGTGCAGTTCTCAGCCATTGTTCCCCGAAGAAGTCACATGATGGAAGGGAGCTTCCAAGGTTCCACTTTTATCTCATTCTAATGACTCTGGGAAATAACCAAATATCAGGTTGCAATAAGAAACAAATATGATCTAGCGTTTCTACAAGGAGAGGAGAGTGCTTAGTCTATGAAGCATCTGCTGACTGCTTCATAGTCTCCGTTTTCTATCTAACAGAAAGACGACAACTCGCATTTAGTCAGCCAATATCTTATCGGCATTTGGCATGGGTTTTAAAATTTTACTGGAGATAATCACATTAAGCAAAATTAGTCAAATTTAGAAACACAAATACTATGTTTTCTCTCATACAAGGAATCCAGATACTATAAACATGGTAAGAAAGTAGAAAGAGAATTACTACTTGAAAAGAGTAAGGGGACCAGGGAGACGAGTAAGGGTAATAGAGATATATGGAAATGATCAAAGCAGGTTATAAGTTTGCATGAAAACATCATTCATTTATACAATTACTATATGCTAATAAAAGAATAAAGGGAATATTTTGCTTTCCCTCAGCTAGAACACTGGAGGAGGGCCGTGGTCGCCTCTGCTCTCTACCTTATATGGGTGCTAAAGAAGTGGCTGCAGCTGGGTCAAACAGGTTTCTAGATGTGCAAGTTTAGTGACGTATGGAACTCTCTTATCTTTGATTCCTCATTAAATATTAGAAATGTTTAGACTGCTACCGGCTTATATTTCCTTCAAGCTTGTTTTGAGAGTATAATTGATGGACTGCAAGTGAAAGGCTAAGCAGGATGACTGCATACAGCAAGGGTTAACAGACATTGTCGCAATGATCAATATATTGACTGTTACAATTCAAATCAGAGAGCACAGCTGACAACATAGCCCATCACAGCGCAAGTCACTATTTGTGTCGGTCCCCCAAATAATGAATGAACACTGACAGAAAACTTTCTATGTGCATGTTTCTCTTCTTTAAGATACAGCTGAAGCAGCTAAAGCATTAGTTACTTTGGTAATGTAACTTACGTTAGAACTTGGAATATACTAGAAGATGGATGTGCAGTTGACCCTGCTGTCCTCAGGGTAACTGGAGGACACTGAGCGGGAAGCCACCATTGCTTTAGCTCAGGGTGAAAGTGGCCTAAGCCACTGCTCTCAGTTTAGGGTTTCCAGATAAAAATGATGAATATATATTACTCAGTTTTGAAGGAAAATCCTCCATGTTTTCATATTAAAGGCGAACATTAGTCACAATATATGATACAGAAAATATTAAATACATTAAATAAAAATTAACATTGATATGAAACTAAGGAAGAAAATTTTTATCTAAGCCTATAATTAGTATAATCTTGTTTAGCAAAGAAATAAATGTTCATTTGCTGCAAAGTATTTTTATTTTTGATGATTGCTCCATATAAAAGCAGACTTTTTTGAGGAATATTTTACTAAAAAAGCACAGCATGATGCATTTGATTTATGTATTTCTGTCTGCCTTTCATCCCTGCCTTTCCAGAGCATGACTTCTTCCTGCCTCTGACAGAACTTTCAACTGTGCAGCCTTGCCTTCCAGGCCAGGAGATAAGCATCTCCAGAAATGTCAAATGAAAATACCATTCCTAAGACACAAGGATTCACAAGGAGAGTCAAGATGAAGAAGAATGAACAGTGTTCCCTTCCCTAAGAGTGATAGCTCTAAGAACACAGAAACCTCTATATCCAAAAGGAAGCCATCACAGACTCAAGCAGACATGAGAGATAGGAAGCAAGAGAGAGTC
The DNA here is from genome assembly GCF_000317375.1 of Microtus ochrogaster. NCBI lineage: Eukaryota > Metazoa > Chordata > Mammalia > Rodentia > Cricetidae > Microtus > Microtus ochrogaster. The sequence goes on along the minus strand of NW_004949096.1, from coordinate 1,305,636 downwards.
CTGGTGGCAGCATTTGAATTCCTAAAACCACCTATTAAAAAAAAAAAAAAAACACGTCTCTTGAGTATTCTGAGCAGATGTGCCAACTGTTTCTCTTTTCTCTATGAGCTAGTGTGAATTGGGATTTTCTTATTTGCAACCTCAAAATCTTGCATAATTCACAGGTAACCTAAAATTTCTTAAGCCCAAATAATATAAGACAAATGCGAAGAATGTTATCTAACACTTCCTTTCCAAGGTGTAACCACGCATTCACAGTTCTAAGGAAGTAGCCACAGAGTCTTGTTCTAATGTACCTGATTAAGGCAAGGAGGAAGAATCCCACAGTAAGATGACTTAGTAGGACTAAGAAAAAGATACTACATTCAAGGCAATAAAATTCCATTTTACATTTTTCACTGATGTTCTTAATAAAAACATTCACCTGTTCAATGATTGTTCACAGATGGTCTACGGTGTATCTAGCACAACTGTCTGTGCTTAGAAATCACGCACACAAAAAAAAAAAAAAAACAGGAAAACTGTGCTCATCTCTCTCAGGAACAGGCAATAAACAACAAAACAGTAAAAAAGGAAACTGCATAAACATTGCTTTGAATGATATCAGAAATATTGACAATGAAGAGATGAATTAACAGTATGGTGGTGAAAAAATTACTCTTTTAAATAAGGATTGCCAAAAATCCCTTGAGGTGGTAGTAGCTAGTGACCTTAAAGAATCAAGGTCATTAACCAGTGAACACTCAGAGAAGAGTGAACACGTCCATACTGGAATATCTGGCTGGCAAAAATAACAACAAAACTAAATGGACAATTGAAAAGGAAAAACGCTGGGGTGAGTCCAAAAGAGAGCAGAAAGTGTGGAGTTAGCATGGGTCACTGTGGCACAGCTGAGAGGAAGAGGAAGCAGCAGAGAATTCAGAGGGCAATGATAGGATTTCTCTACAAGATAATTGACTGGTTTGATAAGAGCGCGTCAAAATAACCACAGTGCAATGTCTTCGCTGTATATAGTTTTTTCTATTACTTGTATAAACTCTTCGTGGTAGACTGTCAATTTGTCGCTATCCACATTCTTCTTGGTTTCATAGTCCATCATGTTGTTGGTAGAGACAGATGATCATTTTCTGGCCAATGACATGTTAACAGAAATGGGCTATGTAAATGAATTTGTATCTACAATGGAGAAATTATGGCTATCTCTGGATTGGTCATTTTAGCATTAGAAAAATGGTAGGGAATATAGGCGTTTGAATCTTAGACAAAGCCTAAGACCACACTACCTCTGGACAATCTACCCAGATTTTAACATAGGGAATACATATTTACCTTTTCAGTGTTAATTTGGGTCTTTGCTACTTGCAGTTGAAGCTGCTCCTGCAGACCTGATATTATATTTGACTAAGTTGTGTTCAGAAACTTAAAATATGTGGTGATGATTCAGGGAAAGGAATCATGAAGACCACTAGGGTGGCCCGAACTATAAATTTCACTCAGACTCCAGGACTTTGAGCCTTAAAGGATTGAACTACATCACTATATCTAAAATGGAAAGGATTAAAAGTAGACCCTCATGGGCACCTGTACACACATAAATACAAGTTAATACAGTAGGTATTAAATCATGTGTCCAGGTGCCATCTTTAACTGTAACATGGGCTCAGCAATAGACTACAAGCTTACCAATGGAGGTGCTGGATTGCTAAAGAAATAAACTCTATCATTGTGCAGTAAATTAAATCTCAGGCTCCATTTCTCTCTGAGAAACTGCCCACAAAGCTTGTACAGCGATCTAGAATCCATCATCGACCATCTCAGATGTGGTCATGGAGTGAAATGTACCTGAAGGAACTTCCAGCAGTCAGAATTAGGGGTATCTAGATGATCAACCAAGGAAATTTCATCACCTCCGAAAAGGGAGCCTCATGGCTTCCACAGAGCTCAGCAGCACTGATGATCATTACGGGCCAGTGACTACTGTAGGCCCTGTTCTCATTTCCAAATACACATCCATTGGAAGTTGTATATAGTGTGGAGTTTGGATTTCTTTTTTTAAAAAATATTTATTTATTATGTATACAATATTCTGTCTGTGTGTATCTCTGCAGGCCAGAAGAGGGCACCGGACCTCATTACAGATGGTTGTGAGCCACCATGTGATTGCTGGGAATTGAACTCAGGACCTTTGGAAGGGCAGGCAATGCTCTTAACCACTGAGCCATCTCTCCAGCCCCTTGGAGTTTGGATTTCTATTATATGAAATGCCACATAAAAAACTATTACTTTTTTATACTAAACTAAAATATTAATAAAAATGTGGTTTCCAATATATAAATTTACCCCAACCTGAGAACTCTTGGCACTGAGACCTAGGGACAGGGGTGGACTTCACAACACTGGCACAGTGAACTGTCTTCTAGGGATTCGCTAAGCCAGTAAAAGACACTCCAGGCAAGCACAGATTTGAAGGAATTGAGAAATGGTTTTGATGTGCATTTTGGCTCTGCCCACATATCTGATCAGATATTCTCAGTTATTTATCTGGAGGTGTTTTCAGCTAGACCTGGAGTCAAGTTAAATTTCTGGATATGGGACCTGGTAGAGGAGAGCCAGTCAGGTAAGGGATGTGATAGAATCAAAATTAGTGTAATGTTTTGAATGTTTGACCCTGGACAGACTCAGATTGAAATTGCTATGGCAACAGTATTAAGAGGTGAGACTTTTACAAGTGGTATAAATTGTTGATTAGGTCAGGAGGACTTTCCCATTACACACGGGCTAGTAACATTGTTATTAAAAGAGTGGGCTCTTTAAAGAAGGGTGAGTTACGCTTCCTGCCTTTCCACATTTACCCATGTAATTATAGAGAATGAAAGCCCTTGACAGAAACCAGTCCCTCAAAATTGGACCTCCTAGCATCCAGAACTGTAGGAAAATAGTCTTTTGTAGATTACCCAGTCTGTGGTAATTTTTGCAAAACAGCTGCACCAAAGGAGAACAGAGTGACAGCAGACTTTCTTCTTATTTGAGAGATGGCACATGCAAGACTTCCTTTCTGAATTACAGTGAACTCTTTGTTTGTTTGTTTGTTTGTTTGTCAGACAGGGTTTCTCTGTAGCCTATATTGGAACTAGCTCTTGTAGACCAGGCTGGTCTCGAATTCATAGAGATCAGCTTGCCTCTGCCTCCCAAGTGCTGGGGTCAAAGGCGTGCGCCACCACTTTCCCGCTCTTACAGTGAACTAACTCTTAAGGTGAGTAGATGACCCACAGGTGTTCAAAGGACATGTATGGCCCTGGACTCCACACTAAGTAAGCATAGGAAAGAATAAAGGAAATATAACTCAAACCTACAAAAGTCAAGAAATAATTCACAGTCCATAAAATACAGATCATGTCTTTCTCTGACATTTTCAGACTATGTGACCTGAAATAAAGCTTTCTGGGTTTCAGTTTTTCTCATCTGAATAAAAGGGTCATTCACATGGTGATGAGGATAAAATTAACTGGCGAAGGCACACGCAGAGTGTTTGGCATATGATGGACTTCCCACACACAGAGTATGATGTTAGATGAGTCCACACCAGCATCAAAAGAGAAAAACCCTACTTCTTGGAGAGCGTAACAACAGAAGGTGCTTTCCTGTTCCCAGCATTCTCTGCAGACCAAAGGGGCCAGCAACTTTCTCTGCTTACAACTTTCATAGTAAGAGCATTAAAAATGCTTAAGACCCATTTCCCTCTCTAATTTTTTCACAGGTTGAGTCCTCCTAAACTGGAGAGGGATTATAAACTGGAGAGGTCAACCTGTGTACAGCAAGGCAAAATTACATCAAAGAGTAAGTCATCTTGCAAAATGAACTCTCTTGATTGTTTCGGGGTGTTTACTATTATAGTCCAATTATTTAAAATAAAATTATGCCCAATTATGCAAAATTGTATCTTAGAATATCACAGTAGTTTTACATTTTCCTTACACCTGATGATAACCCTAATTTTCAGTAAAAGAGGTAATAATTTCAGTGAAAGATAGAGCTTTTTGTCTGTAGACTGGTTTCAACATGTCGTTAGTGGAGTGAGTTATGTAAGTGTGAAATCATTATCATTATTAAATGCAATATTTCTTCTGTACTGTTACTATAAAAACAGTGTCATCCTCACTAAAAGTAGAACATATTCTCAGGTTAAATACATTTTGCAGAATACAATGGGGCTTCAAGTAACATTCCAGTATGTTACTAATTAAATGAGAACTAATTGTTAATTAGAAATTAAGGAAATAAAAATGTGTTAATTTTAATTTGACACTAGATACTATGGGACTTTATCAGAGTACAGGTAAAGGCATTGCCTTATGTTTTATTAATATGTGCATAGTGTATCCATTGACACATTGAAACCCCATTTTTAAAACTTCCTCATTAATTGTTTTACATGAATATGCAGCCCCCTTTTATGCTTACCCTGGAGTTAGCTTTGCCTTTATTTTACAATAGACATCTGAGTGCAGAGTGGTTTTTGGCCTGGACTCTGACAGGTGAGTGTGTGGATTTGCATCCTGGTGCACACCTTCTGTGTCACTTAGGACAAGTCCCATAATCATCTCTCTTCTGGTTTCTCTGGCTGCAAAATTATATACATAATGGGCTCCTATGGCTTAGCACATAGCTGCTGAAGGACAGTTCAGTGGTCCTCAAGATGGGGTGTAAAGTTCCATCATTATCCAGCGCTAGGTACTTTACTTCACAGAGACTTTCTGTGAGGTTTGCAAGAGTGAACAGTTTTTAGAAAATTCGTTTCTGGAGTCTTGTATTCCAAAGCTTTTCTAAAGTACATCTGCCCAAGAACCTTCTTGTCCTAACTACACAGTCTTCAGTTCTCTTTTCTCAAAAGGAAAGCTTTCATTTCATGCTTATCCTGGACTTTAAAACAAAGGAAAGCTTCAGAATTCCTTCCATCTCACACACGCATGCACACACGCACACACATGCTCCCCCCACTCACGTTCACACACAAGTACGTGCACACACACACACACACACACACACACACACACAACCTGCTGAGTCAATTGAGTAGTGCTTATATGTGTGTTTGGGCCCGACCACTTGGAACTGGATAACTGAAGACCTGATTAGGGAATCGTCCTCAGTGACAACTGGGTTTCCTTCTATTAGCTGCCATTAATTGTCTGTAGCTTTTCATCTAGGAATGAGATCTTGGGAGATCTTCCTCCATCCATGCTGGAATGGCTACTGTTGTCACTGTTCAGGTCTTGTTTGGGAAACCATATTGTTATAATTTCATGGGTATAGGTCCCTGTCATACATATGAGACATTTTCTCACAGCAAACTTTCTGGGCCCCTGGTTCTCGGAATCATTCTCCCTGACCCTTCTGCGATGTTCCCTGAACCATAGGTGTAGGAGTTGTGTTGTAGATTTATCAACTGAGAAAGGGAACCCAATAGTCAGCTGTAGTTTTCTCAGAATCTTACCTATTCCACAGGGAATATATGAGTTTTGCTAATTTCTTCACAGTAGACAAGGTTCTTTTTACTTTCTTTTTTTCTTTCTTTTTTTTTTGAGACTGGGTTTCTTTCTCTCTGTCACCCTGGCAGCCCTGGATCCCACTTTGTAGTCCAGGCTGACCTTGAACTCAGATACACTTGCCTCTGCCTTCCTAGAGCTGGTTTTAAAGGCCTGCACCAGTATTGGGTGAAGAAGTTCCTACAACACTGTAGTATACCAAAGAGCTCCACACACCACCACTGCCCAGCTGTCAAGTTTCTTAAGATTGCCAAGAACAACAATAATTCCACATTAGCCCCATAGCTTATTTTAATTCCCTAAGTGATAACTATGATGACTGATTATTAGTGCAAAACTCTTGATTGGGAGGGAGGGTTCTTGAAGTTCATATATTGTGAAATGAAAGATTTGCAGACTGCGGTGGTAGTCTGCAAGTATACTTGTCAGACAAACTGACCTAGAGAGCTCAGAAATGAAGGAAAATGTCTCGATCCATTTGTCAAATTAATCTGTCAAATAAATGTAAAACATTGCAATAAGCCAGAGAAAGGAATTAGATAAGTTAAAACTGCAAAATTTGGGTGTGAATGGCAGAAGCATGCTATTTGTATGACAGGCTACATGGTATTGATGCGCTGTGACTTCTCAAGTCAAATCAGCGTTCACTGTTAATACATATGAGGATCAGAATTGAGGTTTAAGTCATATGACTCCGATAGAGACTAGTTTGGGGAGACGACAAAATGTGAATGACTGACTGAAGATTTAGCTGGCAGTCCACTGATTGGAAAACTATGAATTTAGATGCAATGAAGCAAGCCACCAGGTCAGACATGCTGAATCTTTCCTGGTAACACTGGTGTGACACAGATTATTAGAGATGGGTTAACTGGGATATGAGAATTAGCCAGTAAGGGCTAGAGCTAATGGGCCAACCAGTGTTTAAAAGAATACAGTTTGTGTGTTGTTACTTTGGGGCATAAGCTAGCCAGGCGGCCAGGAGCTGGGTGCACTACAGAATGTCGTCCAACTGAATCCACAGAAAGCCTGAGAAAACTTGGGAAAGAATAGAATAAAGCATGTTTTCTCAGGTCTGCTCTGCTTGCTAGAGGCAAGCAAGCTCTGAGGCTTCCTGACTCAGCTTTAGCTGCAAAACCCTGCAGCTCTTTTAAAATGTCCTGCCACGAAACACTTAAGTGGTGTTGATAAAAGGTGACTGCATGTTTGTTTGTTTTCAGCCATAGCAGGAAAAAAGCTGTGCCATTTAAAAATGCCGGCTTTCTGGGCCATCCTGCCAGGGCAAACTCCGACTCTTTCAAGCAGGCGGTCCTGACTACAGAGCTTTTGAGTGTTAAACAAGACTCAACTTGTTTGCTGGCAAGGACCTTGAAACACCATAGAGTTGTGGCAATAAAAATGGCTACAGCCAGTACCTCCGCCATGAGGCTGGAAAGCTAAGGAATGGGCTGGATCTAGCTGGCAAAGCCACGGCTTTAATCCTACCCATATTGCTCAGTAATTTAAAGGTTCACGTGGTCAGAAAAAGAGAGAGAGATACAGTAAAGAGAGATTCAAAAACAAACAAACAGAAGAAACCTTTAAATGATTTATAGTATGTAAAATAGATACAGGCTAAAAGTTAAAGTTCTTAAAGTAAAAAACAAAAAAAGGAAGAGAGAGTAGTTGGGTGTGGTTGTACACACCTTTAATCCCAACACTTGAGAGGCAGAGGTAGATTGACCTCTGTGACTTCAAGGTGTGGCAGGACACACCTTTAATCCCAATGCCTGGGAGGCAGAGACAGATCTCTGAGAGTTCAAGGACAGCCTGGTCTACAGAGTTATTTCAGGACAAAGATATACAGAAAACCTGTCTCAAAAAA
>NW_004949096.1:1292356-1296520 GCF_000317375.1 Microtus ochrogaster | reverse complement strand
AAAAGAAAAGAAAAGAAAAGAAAAGAAAAGAAAAGAAAAGAAAAGAAAACCACAAATTTTATTTGCATTTCTTGGGTTTGTTATTTTGGGCCAGAATGGGGGAACTGTTGGATGTTATCAGGAAGTGACATAACACAGTTGTCAACTCAGAAGTAACAAAGTTATTATTTATTTGGTCTTACTACTTTTATCAAGTGATAAGTCTATGCTATCATAGTCTACTTACTTTGTCTTACCCTATCTTACAGGTTAACATGCTTACCATGTACATACTTTATTTTACCTACAAATCATGATTGTGTACATTTATGTAGTATAATGTGTGTATGTATATAAATTGTGTATAATATTATATATGGTATAATATGTAAATTTATGTAGTACAAAACATCTAATGACTACATAAATCTAATTAACATACCCATCACCTATTTGACATTTTTGTGCTAAGCCAGTTGAAACTGGCTCTTGTTTAGGAATATGAAATATGTTACTAACAGACTCTGCTTCAAACCCAGTCCTGTTTATCTGAAACTTTAGGCATCTTCTGAATATTAACTTTCTTCCTTGTTTTGTGTTTATTTGGAGACAGTGTCTCACTTTGCAGCCCTAGCTGGCCTGGAACTCAGTAGAGGCCTAGCCTTGCCTTGAGCTCCTGGAGATGCTCCCGAGTGCTTGGATACAGGCACGTGTTACCATGTCCAGCTTTCTCCATTTTTAAAATTTCCTCACTCTGATCTAATACTTCCCTCCTTATGCCTCATGAGCTACTAGCTCAGAATTTGTGGGTGGCACTTGCTTTCTTATTTCCTACATCAGAATCAAATATGAATACTCCCATTGCATATTCTAGCAGGATGGAGTTGACAGACAGCGGGAGAACATGTGTACGTGGAAGCAAGGCACAAGAGAAGTGGCAAAGAGCAATGCCATCATCTTCAGAGGCCTGCTCAAAATTCCAAGACTTTGATGAGAAAAGCTGGGGTTGTTATGTCTGGAGTCAGAGATTACATGCCAGATATCACTTCTGAAGAATGGGTATTGAGAAACTTCCTGGGCTGAGTTAATAGCAGAATCTACCAATCCAGAATGTATATCTGCCCTTGAAGATGACAAAGCATTCCATCACAGAACGCCCTCTTCCCTGCCATCTTGGTAGTTTTATTTAGTTGCCACTTTGTACTGATATTGAAATAGCATCTCTACACTATAGTGGATACTGCTGAATCTAACGGTGGAATCTGTGTTATGCTAAGATACTGTAAAAATAAATGTGAACTGTTATTTCAGGAAATACAAGTGACAGATACACTCAAACTTACTAGAAAACACCTGGGAGACACTATCTTCAGAGATCTGGTAAGGCTCATCTGTGGCAGAAGGCTAATGTTCAATTCAGTAATGGAATACACCTGAAGGCTTCTTAATACTAACTTCCTAGGACTATATAAATAAAACACACATATGTGTGTGCACATGCACATATGCACACACATACACGGATAGCCAGTAATTCTTGTTAAAATAAAATTTAAGACCATAGAAATACAGTTTCATACAGAATCTATTCTACAATGTAATACTTGTATTCTTGAGGAAACTTGAATTATCACATTTTGCTTTGTTAAAACAGTAGTGCAAGCTGCAAAGAGAAAACACGCACAGTGAAAAGGGTGAGGGTTTTTGGACAAAATCACCAAAAATACAGTAAACAAAAATAAAAGTAGACAGATCGGATTGCATCAAAGTAAAGAGCAGTGGGGTGGAGAAAAGCAATCAGATGCTCTACATCCATCTGACAAAGACTCAATAGCCAGAAAAGATAACAAAATTTTTAAAATAGATAGCCAGAAGGAAAAACATAACAATTTAAATGGGAAACAAGGCTGGACGGACATTTCTCAAATGAAGGCATTCATATGGCTACCAATAGGTATCTGAAAAAATGTCCAACATTTTGACTCATCAGAGATAAGCAGGCTAAAAGCACAGTGAGTTATTGGATCACATCAGTAAAAATGACATTAGCTAAATGACTAAGTCTGAGTGCTGGCAAGGGTGTGGAGAAAGGGGAACCTTGCACTGTGCTGGCAACTGCAAACAAATTACTGTGAAAATAGTTCCGACGTCCCTCAAACTGTTAAAAGAGGAACTACATGCGATACCGCAGATCTATACTGAATATATACCCAAAGGAAATGAGGTTAGACTGTTGAGATGCGGTCTGTGGGCCATGGTCAAGGCAACACTGTTCACGGTATTCTAGAACCACAAACTATTACATGTTTATCAACCAATGTGGCAGAATACAAGATCAACTCCAAAAAATCAGTCTTTCTCCTATACACAAAGGATATGGAAGCAGAGAGGGAAATCAGAGAAGCATCACCTTTCACAATAGCCACAAACAGCATAAAATATCTTGGGGTAACTCTAACCAAGGAAGTGAAAGATCTATTTGACAAGAACTTTAAGGCATTGAAGAAGAAATTGAAGAGGATACCAGAAAATGGAAGGATCTCCCTTGCTCTTGGATTGGGAGGATCAACATAGTAAAAATGACAATTCTACCAAAGGCAATTTATAGATTCAATGCAATCCCCATAAAGGTCCCATCAAAATTCTTCACAGATCTTGAGAGGACAATAATCAAGTTTATATGGAAAAACAAAAAACCCAGGACATGTTCATCAACCAATGAAAACATTTTCAAAATTGAAATATGACTTAGCAATTAAACAAATGAGATCCTGTCACTCATAATAGTGTTGACGGACCCAGAATGATTATGCTAAGTAAAGTAAGCCAGGCTCAGAAAGACAGCAGCCATGCCATGATTCACGTACAGGGCATAGGAGAATTACGTGTATACAAATTGACAACAACTGTGTGATCACTCACTTAAGAAGTATGGAATAGTTCATTGTACACAGTTTGACAGGGGAATGGTGCTTACCAGAGGCTGGGATCACTAAGGAGGAGGAAGAAGAATGGAAGAAATCAATTACCTGATATTAAGAAGCTCTATCATGCTAAAGTGCAGCAAGATGATTAGAAATAACAATATGTACTGTAGGTCTCAAAAAATGCAAGGATTCTGACTGTTTTGATCATACAGAAATGATAATATTTTAGGACACAAATATATGTTATATATGCTTAATATGGTTTGAACATTGTTGAGTGTGTGCATGAACTCAAACACTACATCAATATATGTGATTTTGTGCTTTTATTTATCATAAAAGCAATTTAAAATGATTAAACTTCTAATAGGTTGGAGTAATAGTCTTGCAAATAAATTCTTTTTCTGTTGGAATTTGAAGGACTTGGCTTCGTTGGCTTTAATAGCTGTTATTGTCCAGTTACAGGCTCAGCGTCCTATGATATACCTAGCTCTCTCACTTTTGCCATCCACTCTGCTAGTAGAAATAAAGTTAACAAAGCGCTTATATTATTAGCCTGCCATCTATTGTTAGGATAAACATATCAAATTTACTTACATTTACATAAATCAGGCATCTCTGTGGCTCTTGGGCTGACTTTTCCCTAAAAGCACTGTGATAATGCCTGTTTCCACCATTCATTCACCTGGTCATCAAGTTATTTATTGGGTACCAGATTTTTGTAAAAATGACGGTGAGTTAATGTTGAACAAGACAGTTACCTGGGCTGTGGAGACAGCTCAGCTGGCTCATGTTTGTGTAGCAAAGGCATGGTCCTGGATGAGAACCTCAGCACTGTCCCAAGGAAACCAAATTGTCCCTACACCAGCTGTGGCTTTACCATAGAATAATTATAATTTTAAGTAATTTGTCTTACTAAATGATAACTAGTTATTACAGAAATAATTATATGGGAAAGGATATACATACACACAAACATGTATATGTACCCTTACCACTCTCCTATGCTTACTATTCATCACTGTAATAATTTTTAAAAATTCTAATTTTTATATGTATTGTTGTTTGAGGGTGTTGGATCCATGGGAACTTGAGTTACGGATCATTTTGAGCTGCCATGTGGGTGCTGGGAATTGTACCTGGGTCCTTTGGAAGAGCAGGCAGCACTCTCTAGTCTCACACTAATAATTTTTTTTTAATTGAGAAAAGAAAAAATAACTTTCAGCCTCCTCCCAGCCTCCCATTTCCCTCCCCCTCC
>NW_004949096.1:1271811-1291040 GCF_000317375.1 Microtus ochrogaster | reverse complement strand
AGTCTTTTGATTTAAACAAAGGTGTGGCCACATTGAGCACACAGCCTATATGCGAATCTTCAGCTATGCCTTCGCATGCTTCCTATTAGAATAGTGCCCCGGGGCCCTGCACATGCTTCTGACCACACCACTCAACAGCTCTCTGCGAGCCCTGGCAGGTTCCACCAAAGTGTGGAAAAAACCTCCAAGCTGCTGCACACCTCCAAGTCGGATGATGAAAAATGGAAGAGACTCTGAAATTCCAGGAATATCTGAAAGCCTGAGGATCAGTACCCTTTAGTCAGGCAGAGTATTTTGACTTAAACTCTTCAATTTTGGAAAAAAAATGCTATTTTATCAACAATATGTGTTAGGATAATTTTTCATAACACATCACTCTAAACCTTGCTCTGGAGTGCGCATGTCTGCAAAGGTCTGCTGAATGTCACCCAGACACAAGCCCCGGGTCCTGTGCTGGCTGTGCTGGCTGCAAACAAGTTACTCTAAACTTAACAATAGAAATTTAATGTTTCAAATGACTATTATTTAAGTTTTAAAAGGGTATCAATACTCAAAAGAATACCAAGGGATAATCAGTGCGAGCTTGTGAATTGTGGGTTATTGTAATTCTATTTGGAAAACCATTTAATTAAGAAATTCCATATATATGTATATACGTGTTTTTGTCAAACTTCTAAGTATTTTAAAGATAGCAAAGTTCAAAATAGCTAATTAGCCTAATGTCCTCTTTCCCATATACCTATGAGAACATATCCAATTATCTTGGAAAAGGCAATTAAAATTACAGTTAATAATCTTAATACTAAGACGTGTTCTAATTCATTTGATAATTACATTTCCCACAGAGATACTGTCAACATCAACTGTGAAGCTGTAGCCCCACCCTGTTTACAACTCCAAGAGACAATCTGCTCCCTGCTCTATGGAACCCCAACGCCACACTGCAGCTTTTCTTCACAGGAAATGTGTGACAGGAAACATATCTCTTTTATGCTCTATAACTTCCATTCTGATGTTTAGCATTAAAAATGATACATATGTATCACAAATGACAGAATAATTTAAATAGTTAAAAAAAGAAAACTGGCATCCATGCCTTCCATTTTCAGTTAAAAAGTAGAAATTGTTTGCTCATAGGGGCTAAAGCATTCTTTAATGGGAAATATAAGCCACTTACATTTCCTTGTTTAAGAAGCAGCATTAAGTATTCCATCTACGTGCTCTGGGTTTCTAACTTTAGAAATTTTTCATGAATCAAAATATGTCATAAAAATAGAGAAGATCAAAGGATAATATTTCAAGGTTGACTCATGAGTTTTAAATTTTGTTATTTTTCTTAAGTATACTGATTTTGATAACAAGGAAAAGAATAAATGTAATATTTTGATTTCAAAACCATACTGCAAGAAAAGGTACTATTTAAACAAGGCTGAAGTTTACATTATTTATTGCTATATTTTTCTAAAAAAATATGGATTAGAATAAATAGTTTTCTAAACACAAAATAAATACAGCACACGGTTCTGGCATATTTATTTCACTGAAAAGGTGTTCTGAATCTTAGACAACATAAATACTAAGTAGTGTGTTGGTTGCCATAGCAACAAGTAAATAGGGACATAAAAATACATGCAATTTTTCAAATGTAGCCACTTTTTTCATAAATATTCATTTTATATGTAAAAGATTATTTAATTCTTGCTTTTATTCCCTTTTAGAGAGTGAAACATGTAATTCCTTAGGAATAATAGATCACCATGTAGCAATGGAACAGGCTCAAAAATTTTTAAATGTCCATGAGAAATCTGAAGATTTTTTAATATTGATTTTCCAAAGTAGAGATAGAAAATTTTCTTTTATTATATATTATTTTAATCGGTAGAATTCCTCAAATAAGAATAAAAGCACTTAAGGCTATTTTCTCCCAAGCATTTTGCTTAAGTTCATTCTGCACAAATCTTCGTCAGATGCAGCAGCTGAGCTGGGAAAGCTGAAAACCTCTTGACAGAAGCAGAGCAGTGTATTTGTGCTTAGCCATGAGCCACCTCTTGAATAAATGATTCTTATCTCCCACTTTGGGAAAATACCAGTTTTCTATTCACAGGTGACCTAGCAGACACACTAAGAAAACTAATAAAGTCTTCTGGATTCTACTTTCAGCTTAAAGAGTCTCAGTGCATTAGAATATGCATTGAGACATCCCTAGAGGGAAGCAAGCATTTCTGCGAAACCATGCTGTGAACTTTGGAATCTGCTGGAAGATACTGGCAACCCAACTACAGCAAAAGAGAAAAACTGTTCAATTATTATTGGGAAATAAATCTTTTAAATATGATTATATAAGATTATATAAGTTAGTATTTCCAATTTTTTTTCAATAATAACCATTATGTAGCATGGTTCTGGGATGAGATTTAAACATTTTAAAGATCACTGCCTGGGCACTGGTGACAAAACACTGCTCTAGGGTTTACCTCGTGTTTCCTTCTTGTTAAAGAAGCCATGTGCTATACACGATGGCTAAGGACTGACTAGTCTGCCAAAAAAAAAAAAAAACAATTAGAGGCATCCTTATCATGCATACGCATGATTCTATAGTTTTATTGAAACCATTATTTAATGGTCAAGCAATGACAGGAAGAATAATTCTCATTATGATTTTACTAAACAAATTCTTCAATGTAAAAAATAAAGAAATCCAGTAATCTCGCTAATTATAACACATCTCAAGAACCATAAAATACTATCAAAGCCTACATAAATATGCATATATATCATTTTTTCTATATGAAAAGAAATGAAACATCCCCCCCCCCAGAAATGCAAAGCATGCATGGGCAGCTGGTTTATAATGGGTTTCATGATCTGAGTTGATAATGACGAGGACCAGGTCCTCAATAAACAGGTTCCACTGAGATACGAACTCTGATTGCTGGATTCAGAGTCTAGAGTGTTAACCATTACACCACGTGAAGTGGTGTTTTTTCTTATATAAATGTACATAAATTTAATTGCTTCTTCATCTTAACTGAGCATCATGGTCAACATTTTATTAGTATGAGCTATGAGAGCAAAACTAGCACTCTTTCTCATAATTTCAGATATAAAAAAGTCATTCTTTTAAATATATTTTGGTGTGTGTGTGAGAGAGAGAGAAGAGAGAGGGGGAGGGAGGACAGAGAGCGAGAGACTGTATGAGAGCTAGAGAGAGGAAGAGAGGGAGGGAGACCAGAGGAAGGCATTGGATCCCCTGGAGCTGTGTTCTGTGCATCTGTGAACCACCTGGCATGGGTTCTAGGAACTAATTTTGGGTCCTTGCAAGAGCAGTATATGCTATTAGCCACTGAGCCACCTTTCCAGGCCAGATGAGTCAACATGACCTCATTCCTTTCCTTATCAAATCAAAACATTTCATGTTCTCATCCACAGAACACACTTTGTGACTTCTCTTGAGCATACACATATTGCCAGCAGCAGCATCCTTCCAGTCTGGAACCATATAAAGTAAGAGAAGCGCTTCTCGGGAACACAAGCCCTGCCATACCATGACAGTCGCTCTAAGAACTGAAAGCTTGAGTGACACTTGGGTGAATAGAGCACAGCATGAAGAGACTGGGCAAAGTGATGCTTTTGATGGTTCAAAGAGGTGGAGCAAGATGGCATTCAACACCGTCACATTCCTCAGTATAGCATAAAACTTAAAATTATGAAATACATCCAGAATTTTTCATCTATTTTATTTGAATCACAGTTAAGTAATTAAAAGCACCCAATATGAAACCATGGAAAAGGGGAACTGTTCTAAGTCCAACCATAAGTGCAATGACTATGAACAAGATGAAAGATTACCACAGCAGAATGGACCACCTTCAATGAACTCACAGTTGCTCTAGCAATGTAAGAGCCTTCAACTCTTGTATTAAGCCATCAGCACGCACAACTTTATAAATCAAGAAGTCACATTACTACATGTGTTTGGAAGGTACAGTTTAATTTCTTAGCTACCAGGTACAGCTGAATCTTAGAAAATAATTTTAAATTAAATTGAAAGATTAAAGATTATTTAACAACAGTGATAATAGCACCCCAACAATCTTTGGGGAAATCGTATATCCATCTCTACTTACATAACTACACTTAGCTAAGTTTGGGTATTCTAAAACATTGCTCAAAATCTGTAATGACCTAAAATGAAAGACAAGAAATTGTGCAGTTTACTAGGAATGAGAAGAAATACTACCACCTGCACTAACATTGTTATTTAGAATGAAGAAGCTTTGACTCCCTCAATCTTGTGAATGACATTTTAATTTTTCTACTTGGGACATATACCTAGAAGGACCATTTCATTCACATTGTATCCCCTGATTCACATCATTAATCTCTTTCTCTGTAGCACAATTAATAAAATCCAAAGACAGATATTGGGGTCCACCCTGAAAGTGAGAGAAGCAAAACAGCCAGTCACTGGCTCTTACCTCTAACTCAGTCTGAAATGGTGATCCTGCCTCCAGGAACTCAGAATGTGACTGTGTCTGAGAGCTGTCTCCTCCCATTTTATATTCCTCTCTAGGGTTGGGATTAAAGGCATGTACCGCTACTGCCTGGTTTCTATGGCAAACTAGTGTGGCTACTGGGATTAAAGGTGTGTGTCACCATTGCCTTGTCTATAAGGCTGACCAGTGGGGATGTTTGACTCTCTAATCTTTAGGAAACTTATTTATTTATTAAAATACAAATGAAATATCACTACGTCTCTCTTTTCTACCTTTTTTTCTATAAAAAACAACATGCATTTATATGCACTTACAAATTTTCATATGTTTAAGATGTTAATATTTTCTTGCTAAGAAAATTTTGATTGTGCATTTCCAACTTCAGTAAACCTGACTTGCAAACTGAAGTAGTGACCATCTTTTCACAGCTTTCAAAATCTTGCCAAGGCTTTATTCATTCAAATAGAAATAACACAAATTAAAACCCAGGACTTTAAAAGGTTACTCTCCAAGTGGCTGCAAAGGGCTGCCTTATACTCAATACCTGAGCTGTTGGCAATAGCCTCGGGTGGCCACCGCAAAGAAGTCCTCAGATTACAATGCTTTGTATTAAACATTCAAAACAATAAGATTTCATTGCACTTGATAAGATATGTACTGATTTTGGTGTGTAATGGTTCTGACAGATGGATTTATTTATTTGTTGGGTGTGGGTATTCACATGCCACATCATGGGTACAGAAGTCAAAGGACAACTCAAGTCGGCAGACTTGGCAATAGGCACTTTTACTTGCTAAACTATCATGCAAGCCTCCAAGCAAAAGATAGTTTTGTCTTGAGAACATGCCATATGTAGATTGTAGAAACACAGAGGTGTTGTCTGCAATATTGCTGACAGTACCTAAATAGTGTGTCTCAGTATACAATGTTCCTCTCTGATGATTCCTTCAAAATCAAGCTTCTTTTTGTTTTACAGGTTCAGATATTTTCCGTAAAGGTCTATAATCTAATGACTTCAAGCTTTGTTTTTGATATTTATTATAATTCTTTTTTTTGGGGGGGGGGGAACACAGGAAGGGTCACTTCTTTTATTATCCCAAAATGCAAAGTATTGAAGGCACTTGCAATAACATGGAAGGGGGGCAGGGAAAGGGAGGAGCAGGAAGCCAAATCCACCTGGTTATTACCCAGCCTGGAGAAAAAGAAAAGCTAAGGACCAGGTCTGAAGCCAGCCCACTGTCCTCTACAAAAGATAAAATTTCATTCTAGAGACAATTAGGCAATTACTAGTACATGAGCAAGGGAAAGGACTAGCGGTCACGAGTTAGTGGTTCTTTAAGGAACACATTTGGCAGTGAGGACACCCTCAGGGCCCCTGCTGGAAGAGGTCTGGGTACATCTCGATGAGACGAGCTGCCTCACGCTGGTCAGAGAGCAGAGCACCATGGGTGGTGGAGTAGTACTTGCGGTGCGTGGCCTCACCGGAGAACAGCACCTGCATGGGCTCTGTCTTGGAGCTCTCTGTGTAGGGTAGGGGCTTGGCCAACTTCTCCACATCTGCCCCACGGGAGCCCACCTGTGTGTATGAATAGGAACCTCGGAAGTATGGGTTGCTGCCCCAGGATGAGCGCAGGATTCGTCGAGGTTTTGGTATATTGGGGTTCCCTGTGAACTGTCGCAACATTTCTGTGCAGATCTCAGCCACGGCCTCATCATCGCACTTCTCCATGACGAGAGCCTCCTCCCCACAGATCCAGCCACTCAGCACGTGGCCGTAGCGCTCTGGTGGGTACAGGACATCGAAGCCACAGATCTTGCGGTACCACAGCTCAGGTGGGTAGGTGAGGGTACAGCTTTCCGCCTCATCCTCCCACACAAACTGCAGGCTGTTGCACTCCGGGCCCCAGAAGGGCTCCTCGAATTCAAGGAAGATCTTGTCGGTGGTACCGATGCCCAGGCGGTGGAGGGCAGCCACCTTTTCCGTGGGCAGACACGGCCTAAAGAAACTGGTGTACTGCCGCTTGAGCACGCCCAGTGAAACCGTCACAATCACGTG
Organism: Microtus ochrogaster; assembly: GCF_000317375.1. Lineage (NCBI taxonomy): Eukaryota > Metazoa > Chordata > Mammalia > Rodentia > Cricetidae > Microtus > Microtus ochrogaster. The sequence continues at coordinate 1,284,488 of NW_004949096.1, read as the reverse complement.
GTCCGCTGGGATCATCTCACAATCCTCGCACTCCATGACCACCGGCCACTGCTCATCCTCGTCCCACCTCCCCTTCTGGGGACTCTCTCCACTCTGGCCACCCTCCCCAGTGTCGTGATTGTGGTCACCCTCACCACAGGGCTGGATCTCAGGACCCCGGGGGCGAGCTGAAGCCTGGTCCCAGTGGATGCAGCGGACAGGTTTCCCCAGCTGGATGACATGTGGGGGGATTCCCTCAGCCAGCAGCTCCACAACTCGCATGAAGCCCGAGGGGATGATGTGATGGGCGCCAGGGATCTCCGTCCATTCTCCGAAGGCGCTCAGGGACACCTCATCTATGCTGTGCGAACTGCTCTCACAGCTTTCCACCTTCAGGTACTGCTGGATCATGGCGAGCTTCAGTCGCTTGGTAGCCTCTGTGTCGTCAGGGTTATCTCTGATGCGATTGCGCACCTTCTCCCGGGTGAACACCCCGACGCTGTTCTGACTCTCAGCATTGACTGGTTTACCATGCCGGAAGAACCCCTGGGTCAAGTTATAGACCTCATTGTATAAATCGCTGAATTCCTCAACTACGTCCTTGGGGATCCGGCGGCCATGGTTGGTAAGGTAGCAAGCCACGCCATTCTTGGAGTAGAGGCTGATGCGGCCCACGCTGCGCTCCCCATCTGTTGTCTCTTCCAAAAGGCCATTAGCTTCTGCTAGATGGTAGATAGGATTCCCATGGGACCCATGGATCCAGGTGGCTCCCAGTTCAAGGGTGGCGTGTCCAAGTCTCACGCTCTGAACGCGGCCCCCAATGTGTCTGGAAGCCTCAAGCACAGTGACATCGGTGAAGCCCTGCTCGAGAAGTGCTCTAGCTGCGGCCAGGCCAGCTCCGATCACCACCACACGAGGCTGTCCCCTTCTCCTCAGGCCGCGGCTGAGAGGGTCATCCGCGCTGTAGCCACTGGGTTCACAACTTTGCATACCATCCGTGCTCACCTTCTAGGAGCCTTTCCCTGCAGAGCCGGGGAGCGTCTTCGCGAGCACCCTCGGCCTCTCCCCTCCCCTCCTCCGCAGCCACCGGGTTTCCTCCTGCAGCCACCGCTGGGACCGTAGGTCTTTATTATAATTCTTATACTACAAGCCCAACAGCTGGTGATCATTCTGGCTAACTTCAGGCAGGACTGTAATAAGTGCAGGGAACCGTGTGGCACGCTGAGGCTTCATGCTAGATAACCTGACACTCTTTAAAACACGAGTAAGCAAAAAACCCATTCACCTTGCAGAGTTCAGTATCAACAGAAATGTCTCTGGCTGTCTGTGAGGGATAGCTAATTTAAATTTTAGAAGCTTAAAGGATGATTGAAGTGTTGGTTAAATATTTAAGGCTATTAACATAGACTAGGGTAGGATGTCACACATGACTACCCATGTCACCTTTTGTAACTCTTGTATTCTTGTTAACTATTTTCCTTTGTTTTCACCTACCTAAAGTGGGAGGAATTATCCATAGAGCCCGGAAAAGTGAAAACATACTCATCTCTGAAAGAAGGGGGAAATGATTTTGATAATTAGACAGCTTAGTTTAACCTAGGACCATGCAGTAACAAATTAAACAATCAATTAGTAACACTTAAAGTACAGGGAGAGGATGTGTAGAGTGTCTGAGCAGCTGAGTACACCAGCTGAACTCAGCATCCTCCCGGGGCAGGGTGACACGACACACAAGTAGGCGAAATGTGAGCAGAGCAATTTCAGTGCTCCAAGCCCTTTTATTCCATTCTCTGGTTCAACAGGAAAAATGATTTAGAAAGAATCTAAAAATTGGCTCCAATCAAAACTGGTAGCTATCGACCTATATTTTCTCTATTGAGCAAAGAATAGTTGTCATTTTTTTAGAGGAGTTAGATGCAAGGGAGACAAGTGTCTGTAGCCTGAGATCAGGGACATGAGTATATACACCAGGGCATCAAGACACTGACTATAGTGGAAAGGGCCCAGCCGTGAAAGAAAGTGGAACATGGGGACCGTGTTAGCCATTAGGCTTGATCCTGAATGATAAGGGGCCCTGTTAAACCTCGGTTTCTACTGAGCAAATGAAGAGAATTAGTTTGAATTGCTACCAATAAAAATAAATAAAATGGATATGTTAGAAAGAAAAAAAGTTTGGTGATTAAATTACTGTTTGACCTTAACTGTCTTTCTAATCAGCAGAAAAACAATCAATTATGGAAGCTCTCAGGCCAGAGAGGGAAGAGTAACCCTCACACATATTTGTACTGGCGGAAAAAGAAGGCAGAAGGCAGAAGGAACCAGTAACTAGTCCAGCTTCTCTCACCTTCATGCTGTCAAGAGCAACAGCAAATGAAGAAAAAAAATTACATTATCTTCTTCCTTTATTACTATAGGACATTCCAGAATAGTCAGGGCAGAAGGCCACATCAGAACTTCCTAACTAAAACAAGGTAATAAAAATGCCTATAAGGTGAAAATATTTTTATTTACCAAACCAAGAGTATGATTAATATTGTACTTAGCAACTGGAGAAGATACAACTAAAGAAAATTGTCCTGTGGACTTTGGAGACATGCAGGATGTCTCACATGTAAGAACAACTGCAGCAAGCTCAAGACGTTCTAGAGTTCTGATGATAATTTCAGGCCAGAGCTGAGGGAAATTCTAAACTCTCCCGGCTTCATTTCTCTATCTATCTAAAACATGAAGGTGGAGATGCTGATGGAGCCAGAATTCTAGACTCATTCTATCTCTAAACTTTGAGTATTGCAGGCTCGATTAAGAAATTCAGAGTCAGTTGCCTTAGGTTTGATGTTTCTGTTCCTTTCCAGGCTTACCCACTTCACGGTGACAATAACAGCATCAGCTCAGCTATCCAATAGGACCAGGGATTAAATAAAAAAGCTTCTGTGGTGGTGACTGATAACTGTTACCCCCACTTTCATACTTGGGTCTGCCCCTGCACTCTCCAGGAAAGAATTTTTAGAGTTGGTAGGACATATTCCAGGATCTATTTGGTATCAGAGAAGATGTAATTCCGTATGAGCTACACTTGAAGATGTTTGTTTCCTAGGCTGTTGGATTTATAACCTTGCCATAGTTGGATAGCTTAGGTTTCTTTGAATGTAGATGCTGTTATTTGACAGTAAGAAAAATAGGTATGTTTTTAGCCCAGTTCCACAGAAGATAGAAGTAAGACCCTTGCCTAAATCTACCCGGTCATGTTAAGTGGGGTTTGTCCCTCCAAGATTAAAATATAAAAAGCTTGGTTTTCAGGGTGGCCTTGTTGGGGGTGTGTGAAGCCATTAAGAAGTGGGACCTGGTCACTGAGGGCATATGCTCAGAAAGACTGAGGTATTTTTAGGGGATTTCTCAGTTAGGTGTAGTAAAACCAGTTGTTATAAACCACTGGATTTGGTTCCTGAATTGCTCTCTGACTTACTTCCTGGTGATGTGATCTTTTGTTTTGTCACATGAGCCATCACTGTGGGGCCATTTGCCATGAGGCCTTTAACAGAACCAAGATGACACGGATGGGATGTCTGTGATCTCTACAAGTGCAAGTGGAAGGGAATGTCTTTATAAGGTCATCCAGCCTCAGAGTAAACCATGGCAGTAAAACAAACAAACACAAAACAAAATGCTAATACAGTAGTCCGTTAGAAGTAGAAAAAGAAACAAATGACAACTGTTTGGGCTTTAGAAGACATCATCTTAAAAGTCTGCATTCAGACTGGGATAATGGATACCGACAGAAGGGAGGAAAGCTACAGGAATCACCCCACTGACTCTGAGCTCGTCAGTTGGACTGATTCTAAAGATGAAGGTGATTCCTATAGTACAAAATCTTGGGAAATCACCAAACATAAAAAGTAAAACTTAAGGGGCTTGGAGGTTAGAAGGCCTGGCTGCTCTTCTTGAGCATTAGAATTCACCTCCTGGTACTTACACGTGGCCCACAACCGTCTCTAGCTACGGTCTCAATGGATAGTACACCCCGTGTGGTCCTCCACAGACAGACACACATTTAGGCAAACATTCATACACATAAAATTAAAATAGCAAAACATTTTCACAAATTACAAAAAAACTGTCAACTTTTTAAAGCAAAGGAAGTTCATTTGTAAAGTTATAAGAATTTTAATTTCAGTATCTATAAATGAGAATTCATGAAGTTACATATAAAATAAAGTGAAGTTTCTAAGAAGCTTATCAAATATTTATTTCATCAATGAATGCTCATTATATATATTATAGCCTTTTATAAATATAGATCCAAAATAACAAGTATCTACGAGTGGCGGCACTCCACAAAGCAAAATCCATTGGCTAGAAAGACAATGATGAACGCAGATGTGGCCGTGCTGTACATTAGAAAGCAGCTCTGTTCCTCATGCCCTGATTCCTCAGTCATAACTTTACCCAGGGTAATGACTGCCCCAAATTCAAGATTAGTCTATTAGAGTTCCCCAAGCTTGCTGTCTCTCATTAAGCACTACTTTTCCTTTCTGGACCAACATTTCTTCCAAGTTCTAGCCCAGGTAAGTAACAAGGAGCACCTGCATCCAGAGGACAGGGTTACCGTCACCTGCTTAAAGTGGGGGCTTGAGGGGCAATGCCAAACTCCAACTAAAAGATGAATAAAACGCCAATATTATTCCTCGGCATACTTCGGTCTCTTGCCTTTTCTTATTCAGGATCACCTGACTTTAAGATGAGGACAGGAGGAATTTCTTGCTGTCTCTTCCTCTATGCTAATTTTTTTAAATTTTTATTTATTTTTTTTATTGAGAAAAGGAAAAAAAAGTTTCAGCCTCCTCCCAGCCTCCCATTTCCCTCCCCCTCCTCCCACCCTTCTTCCCCTCCCCCCACTCCTCTCCCCCTCCCTCTCCAGTCCAAAGAGCAGTCAGGGTTCCCTGCCCTGTGGAAAGTCCAAGGTCCTCCCCCCTCCGTCCATGTCTAGGAAGGTGAACATCCAAACTGGCTAGGCTCCCACAAAGCCAGAACATGAAGTAGGATCAAAACCCCGTGCCATTGTCCTTGGCTTCTCATCAGCCCTCATTGTTCGCCATGTTCAGAGTCCGGTTTGAACCCATGCTTTTTCAGTCATAGTCCAGCTGGCCTTGCTGAGCTCCCAATAGATCAGCCCCACTGTCTCAGTGGGTGGGTGCACCCCTCGTGGTCCTGACTTCCTTGCTCATCTTCTCCCTCCTTCTGCTCCTCATTGGAACCTTGGGAGCTCGGTCCAGTGCTCCAGTGTGGGTCTGTGTCTCTATCTCCATCCATCACCAGATGAGGGTTCTATGGTGATATGCAAGATACTCGTCAGTATTGCTATAGGATAGGGTCATTTCAGGTTCCCTATCCTCAGCTGCCCAAGGAACTAACTGGGGACATCGCCTTGGGCACCTGGGAGCCACTCTAGGTTCAAGTCTCTTGCCAACCCTAAGGTGGCTCCCTTAACTAAGAATTGTGCTTCCGTGCTCCCCTATCCAACCTTCCTATATCCTAATCATCCTGTTTCCCCAAGTTCTCCCCATCCTCCCCTTCTCACTTTTCTCTCCCCATCTCTCCTTACCCCCATCCCACCCCACCCCCAAGATCCCAATTTTCTCCCCGGCAATTTTGTATACTTCCCATAGCCAAGAGGATAATTATATGTTTTTCCTTGGGTTCACTTTCTTATTTAGCTTCTTTAGGTTAATATGTTAATACCAAAGATGTATGTATGTGTTTAACACATACAGCAACAGAAGTCACTCATGTCTTCCTTTCTAAATTTAATTTTACCTTAATTACATGTAAGTGTACTGTACTATGAAATATGGTTTCCTTTTCTTGTTTCAAAATAAGAAAATGTATTTAAGTTTTTCCAAGCATACAGAGAAAGTAAAAACACCCGGTTTAATATTCATAGGGAACTAGTCATAACTCTTTACGTTACTCTTTATGACTAGGATTCACACTGCAGACAAAGATTAAAAACATCCAGTCTTTCAAATTAATATATCTGACTGACTTTCTCTAATGTTCCCGCTTCACCTGCAGCACATCAGACAAGGTAATAATTTATGATAATCATATGAAAATATACAATTAATATTCATCACCTCTCATTCCTCATCACTTGAGATGATCAGTAATGCAGAGTGAAAATGCTGTCAGATTTCTAATTGCTTTGTAATGGGCTCGAAACAGGGAAATCATTAAAGGCAAACAATCTGTCATTTGTCTGTTACTTTAACTATCTATCACACCAAAAAACTCATTAAAGAAATTGCTAATGAGCTACAAAAGACTGTACTCACCGTGCTTCTTGGCAGATTAAAAAGTAATAGTATAAATTGCTCACCATATTTTTAAAAATTATGATTTTTGTCTGGAACTCCATCAGAAAACAGTTATCCTGTGTATGTCCGCTGTGTGCTTTCATCATTCTGGCACAGGCTCCATCAGCGCAGAGAGCCCATTAGCAAAGCAGACTTGTTTTTCATCCATCTCAAATGATGAAACTGGAGGGTCTGAGTAGGAATCGCAATGCTAAATGTGTTTGTCACTAGTAAACTGATGCAAGAGGTGAACGGTTCCTCAGCAAGCAATATGCTGAGGAGAAGAATATAGTTAAAATATGGAGGTTTAAACTCATTTCTTTTTTTAGACTTGAACTGTGGAAGATGTAACACTATATTTTTGAATCAGTCTATTTTCCTACAAAATTAGGTTCAACTACTGAAATTTATGTGTCCTAACATTAAGGTCTGCATAATAACATCAATTGTTTTGAAATTTTAATGATATTAACCAAAACAAAGACGCCTCACAATGTCACTGTGGGCAGTCTTACTAGGGAAACAAATAGTTTCTTTAAATTCTCATGTCTTCATCCACTCAAACTTTAACGATGCCACTGATTTTTATTTTTATTTCTTAAGGACAATGGAGCAAACAAACACAAAGCTAGGAATGTTTCCTTGGCTGTGCAGTGCAGATGCAGCTTATTTTAGAAGAGCGTATGAGTAAGGAAGGCAGCAATACTGCTAATCACACTTCCATCTTACTAATGATGATGCCAATGATGGCTTCCACTTCCCATGATGAAAGATAAGTCACAGTAATGAAGGCAAATGTCCTCCCCATGTGCATCCCTATTCAAAGCCAGGTGCTACAGTAAACATGCACTGGTGGGTTCCAAACTAACTCCAAAAGGTTCCCTAACACCCTGGAAACATCTTCATTATACACTCTAATTGACTTAAACAGACTCCGTATCAACTATTTAACACATTTTAACCCACAAATTAACACCCCCTGATCATCCAGATTAACCTTTCTCCTGTGAGTCAATTATATGACAAAAATAAACTTTTTCTTAAAAAGTAAAAATGGAGAAGGAAAGATGTTGTAAAAAGCTGCATATAACTGTGTTTTCTCACCTATTGAAAGAGATTACCGTGCATTCTAGGGACCCTAGAAAGTGTGGAGAAGCCAGGGTGATCTCAAGAAGAGAGATGCAAGAGGGAGTGCTGAAAATACGTCGGCATGTATTATGATTGCCAAAGATGGAGTAAGGACAGCATCTCTAATAGGTTCTGGGATGACTGCAACACAGGCATGAAGAATACAGGAAGAAGAACCCCAGGGAGATCAAGACTCCTCAATAATCTATGCACAGATGAAACAGAAGTTAAACAAGACACTACAGTAGCAGGTGTGATGCTCTGCTAAGATGACAAGAACGCAGAGCAAGTTTAGGGGAGAAACAAAAGCTGCTTTGAAAAGACAGCGAAGAATTCTTGCGTCAGTTGGCTTCCTGTTACCACAACAGAATACTAGAGGTGACCACCTTGAAGGAAAGAGGCACTTGTTTTGGTGAGTGTTTTAAGTTTCCAGGTCTGTAAACAAGGTGGGGCATCAGGGCAGGAACCAAGGGCAATGGAAGCCACTTTCTTCGTGGCAGCTGGGAACTAGAAAGACAGGACCACTCAAGAAAGGTAAGTAGATGGAGTCCCAATATTAACTCCATGGACATGCTTCCAGTCCTAATGCTCCCCATTCCCTGTTCTTGACTCTACCTCCTGGTGGCACCATGCGTTGGACACTAATCAGTATGGCACATTGGGGGATGTTTGAGAAAGAAACTATAGCAGTTGTCCATTAGATTGATTTAAATTAAATAAGCTTTTATGATAATCAGCCAAAAAGAAAAGTGTTTCTAATTCTTACCACACATTTCTCCTTCTCATTAAAGTGTTACTTAAGGCTGAACACGCCCACACATCTTCACGGTTTAGCTTCATCTTGATTGAAAGCTTTCAGGAATTCAAACAACCTGTTCTGCTTTGTACCTGTAAGTGACCAATGTCAGTTCTCGGTATTCCCTCACAGGGTACTTGCACTTGTTTCTGCTGCTTATTTCTCTGTCTGCCAAGATGAGTAAGATGCAGCCAACACTGCCTACTGTCGCTCCATATGAGGCACAGAGCAAACAGAAACTATTGGTAGACTGAGTAAGCAAACAAAGGCTGTTTATGTGCCATAGGACTGCTTTTAAAATCTCATGACTAGCTAGTTCTTGGAGGCTTGCCTGTCTTCCTACTAAGGTTTGAAGTTGCTTTAGATGCAATTTGCCTAATTTCAGAACCTAACTGTAATACTGGTGATAATTACAAATAAATTCAGCTTAGCTCAGTGATAGGAACATCCTAAAAATCAGAAATAAATACAAGGAGAATTATACTTGGCAATTAAATACCTAGAGAAAACACATGAATATAATGCCAAAATGGATACTTAACACAAGCACACAGTTGCAGTCGGTTGGAGAGAAGGTAGTGCTTTTTGATGGCATTTTTGGGAAGTGCAGTCTACTGGGAGATCCTTTGGCTATCAGAACTGTGTTCCTTTTCCTTTCCATCTTACATCCTTGTCATGAGGCAAAGAAAATTTTTTCTGTTTCACACTGTCTGCCTTTGTCAGCTAGCACCCACTCCTATGAGAAAGAAAACACCATGTCTACATGATATTAATCTAAAATGTACAAAACTGTGAACAAAAAGGAAATCTTTTTGCTTTCTCCATTAGGCAGCTCAGTATTTCATTGTAGTTGCTGAAGCAAATACAACTGTCTATAAGGTAAGAAGCATAGTTTCCTAGTATCATAACAATTAATGTTTGGTGGGCATTCATATATAGGCAGATTCATATTAACATGATGGATAGAGAAATGAACTAAATTTTGACTACTGCTACAACCTGGGGTTTTAAACCTTCATAAAATTATCTCTTTATGTAGCTATAATGCTTGATCATCATTTTGTAATCAAATATTTAATTTATGCCTACTGTTTTTATAGAAAATGTAGATCACATTAACTAAGATGGTTTTACTGATGCTTTAAATTTACATTGTAGACAAACTAAAACACTAATTCAGCAAATACTTGGGTGTGGGTTTACTTTTCTAATTCAGTAGTTTCTGGTGTTCAGAAGGTACTGAAATGCTGCCACAAGTGTTATCTTAAAACTAAGAAGCAAATATTTTACTAGTATTAAAAATAACCCTTACTAAGTACTTACTGATCTCAGGTACAACTGTTTCACTGAAGCCCCACATCATGATGTAGGAGGCATCATGTGTGCAATTGTTTAGAGAGGAAGAAAGCAGGGAAGGATTAACTCTTACAAGCTCTAACTGTCAGAAACAGCAGATAGAGCTGAAGTTAAGCAGCTTGACTTCAGAATTTATGTCCTTAACCACCACATAATAGTTTGTTTCTTTTAAGAATATTTTTATATTTATTCTATTTTTAGTTAATTGTAAGTTCATGTAAGTGTGTGTGTCTTCAAAGGGTAGAGCTGTTCGGTCCCTCTGGAGTTGGAATTACAAGTGATTGTGAGCTGCTCAACATACGTGGAAGGAACTAAACTCAGATCCACTACAGAAGTAGTGTGTGCTCTGAAGCCCTGAGCCACCATTCCAACCCCATAGTTTATATTTATGCTATGTAAGTTTCATATATGATGGATAAATTTAATTCTGAAAACAAGGCAGTAAGAAACAAACCTATTGTAGAAACTTGCTGGCAACCAAACTGATCCAAGGCTTTCTTTGAGGCCCTGAAAAGGACCTGTAACTACGATCATGCTTGGCAGAGCCAGGAATAGCCTGGGATCAGAGCCTTGGGAGCTTTCCCCCGAGACTCTCATGTGTGGAGAAGGAACATAGTTCCTCATCTAAAACTGTGAATATGCTTGGCAGAGCCAATAATGATCCAGGGCCAGGGTTTTGGGGGAGTTGAGGTTTTCTTGAGAAACCAACTATCCCCCTTGAAGGGCTATGGTTATCAGTACCAAGGCCTTTGTGAGGCACTTGAGATATCCTGTATTCCCTTTATGCTAAACATTGCTTGATTAGCTTCCTGCTGAATTCTCGTATTTATGATGTATGACAGCCTGCTGCTGACCGTGTCTATCTTTCCCCTAAAAATCATATATAAGATACCGTACGTCTTAATAAGCTTGCTTAGCATAAGACATAACTTGTACAAAATCTCTTTTTTCTTTTTCTTTTTTCTTTCTTTCTTTTTTTTTTTTTTTTGTTTTTCGAGACAGGGTTTCTCTGTGGCTTTGGAGCCTGTCCTGGAACTAGCACTTGTAGACCAGGCTGGTCTCGAACTCCCAGAGATCCGCCTGCCTCTGCCTCCAGAGTGCTGGGATTAAAGGCGTGCGCCACCACCGCCAAGCCTGTACAAAATCTCTTAAACCCGGATTTCCTATCTTCTTTATCATCTTTTTCCCCGGTCCACTAACTCTAGGACCCTGTCACTGAAAAATGACTTGATCCAGGTCAGAAACTCATCACTAGAAGTTGGAAGTGTGAGTGAAGCAAGACAGCTAGCTCCCAGTGCTCAGTTTGTCTAATGAGAGAGGTTCCTTGCTGCACACGACTGGCCATCTAACTGGGGGAACAGTTACAGAACGTATCTTTAGCGACAATAACAAGCCATGGGATCAGAGGAGTACTAATGACCTGCTATGAGTATTGAAGGAAGTACTTTCTAAAGACTTAGCTGCTCTAGAAGGTACAATAGTGCCAGAAGAAAAGGCTAGGGTGTTAGGGATGGAGAGATGGCTCAGCAGGTAGAAGACTGCTGTCAGTTCTAAAAACCCGAGTTTGGTATTCAGATCCCACAGGGAAGAAGGAACAGCTCAATCCCACAAGTTGTACTTTGGCCTCTAAAATATGTGGTGGCATACCCACACACACACAAATGCATACACAATGAAAATGAATGTAATTGGAAAAGAGGATTTCATTCTCTGGACCTGCTTTGCTCAGTGCCATAGCCATTAGTAACACGAGGCTACCGAATACTGGAAACGAGTAGTCCAAGCCAAGCTGTGCTGAAAAACCCTATATAGCAGTTCCTAAATGATTACATTTTATGATGATAATATTATAGATATATCTGTGTTAAATATAATATTTCAAGAGTCACATATGTAGCTTGCATTCGTGGCTTACTTTTCTATATTTCTATGGGATAATGTTGTTCTAGATACAAGGAAATTAATGAGCAGTGACACAGTAACAATCACTTAGTGGGGTTTATCCAAATCTCAATGATTTGGATTATAACACAAACCATCTGTTTTTTTTTTCAGTGAACTAAAAACAACAACAAGAACCGTTGTTAGTCAAGGAATTAGCCTGATAAAATTCATTTTTAGAGACAGACCAACCAGATTCAATGTTTCAAGTGTTTGGATACAGATCTAAGCAAACTACGCCTAAAAACATCTTTGAAACGAGCTGAGAGATCAGAAGATGGTTTTTATATATTGGATGATATTAATTAAATATTGACAGTTTTGAATAATTAAGGACTTCTTGAGGATAAAAAGAAAAAGTTGATAGCAAGCTAAAATACTTTGATATAGATGAAAAGCATTAGGATTTCTTGGGGAATATTAAGTAAGTGGCTAGAATAAAAGAGATATCACAACAGCCTAATGAAATAGTATATCAAACCTTTTGTTCCTAAAACTGGACTTCTTGAATATATTTCTGTATGCAAAGAAGGGTTAAACAGGATTGTTTGAGGGGAGGAATGTTTAATGGGGGATTTCTTCCTGTAGAGGGAGAGATCCACAATACTTTCTTCTGTTGCTTTGTGCATTTTGGTAGGCCCACAAGATGGTTTTCTAAGTCCGGGACTGAAACTAGATCCTCTCAGCATTAGTATGATGATCTTTGCTTTGAACATGACAAAATCCAGTTGAGAACCTACTCTCTCCTTTTACATTTATATTTTAAAGTCAGCTGTATCATTCTGCAACTTCTCATGTATTCTGCAATGTTCATAACATTAAAAGAATTTATCCTATTAGATTATTTCCACTTAGTTTTATTTTCAATACCTCTTAAGTTGATAGAAGCTGGTGGAAAATACAATAAACAGAAAGTATATCTGAATCAAGTAGCAACACCGAAACAACTTTGTCTCTCCAAGGGAGATCATATCATGTTCTCAAAACTAAGATGCTTCTCATCTCTAGATTCAGAAGAGACCAAGGCAAAGTAAGAAACACAGGAAGAGTTAATAAAAAGGGAACACACAAAGAAAGATGAGAGAGAGAGAGAGAGAGAGAGAGAGAGAGAGAGAGAGAGAGAGAGA
>NW_004949096.1:1267033-1271566 GCF_000317375.1 Microtus ochrogaster | reverse complement strand
GGGGGAGGGAGAGAAGGGGGAGGGAGAGAAGGGGGGAGGGAGGGAGAGAGGGAGGGAGAGCGCGCTAACAGCACACTCAAAAGTGCTCCTTTGGAGCAACCCTTACCTAAAAGACTCACAAAGGACAGTTCATTCTGGTAAGAGTGCTGGTTCTACACCTGCATAATTACTTATCTGGCCTTGATCCCTCATTTGTTTCCTCATCTACAAAGTAGCTATAGCAACACCTTCCAAAGTTGTCTCGGTGGACTGAAGTGAAAGCAAAAACAGAGCTAGTAAATGTGAACGTATTTGAATTTTTAGAAAACTTTAAGTCAGTTGCTGAAGTCTAAAGTGAATGATTATTAGGCATAATTTATTAGCTACACTCATGCTTATCACCAACTCCCGGCCCCCGGTATCAACCAACAGGACCCGAGTTACTCAAGGTAAAGTAAGCGGAACCTGGAATGAAGGTGCACCGCAGCAGAGGTGGAAGGATGTAGGATGTGACAGTGTCGGAGCCGGGGCCAGGGAGAATTAGAGCAAGTTGAGGAAAGGCATTTCTTTAGAGCTCCTTTCACACTGACAGAAACCTCGGAAACCAGGTCGAGTTACCATAGCGACCGCGTCGGGGAAGGGAGGCGGGGCCCTTCGGATATGTGCACCGACAACTAGGGCACGACTAGAAACGCATTCCCGCTGAACGAAGACTTCCGGCGGAAAGGAAAGTGGGTTCCGATCTTCCGCGGAGTGGGCTCACGCTCCCGAGTGAAGCCTGGTGAGTCTGACGCTGTGTGGAGCCATAGCAGGCTGGGTAGGATGAACTGTGGAACCCTCTGGTCCCCAAACTCCAAGTCGGACAACCCGGCTGCCTCACGCTGAACTGGTTTCTAAAGCAGGGACTGTGGCATCCACGCGTGCACAGCTTCGGGAGCGAGGTCCTTGCAGTCTGTCAGCATCTTTGCCCTAGCAGGAGGACTGCCCTCTCCCTGAGCCAGTGCTGTCATTTCCTGAGGCCTTACATTTACTCTGGAAGCAGTGAACAGGGGAAATTCAGAGGCTATGTATGCTCTCAACTCCAATTTCTTTGGCATTCGAATTTTTTATCCATAAGCCCCAGTGGTTTTAGTGAACACCTCTATGGTAGTTTCACCATTAGATTATAAGAAATACCTTCTTAGAAGTTCATCCATCACCGAGGCTCATATTAAATTCTCTTTTTATGACACTGTGAATTTATTTAAGAGATAAACATATCATATATCTATCAGGTGTTCTGTACTTCCTGGTAGCTGTCCTTATACATGGCATTTATGAGACATTTTAAATGGAACTATCAACTTTCTTGGGTTTGCATTTTGATCATAATTTAGTCAATCAAGTAATAAAGAATTTAGGAAGGGGTATTTCATTATCCCGATTGTAATGAATTGTGATAACATTTCTGCTGCAGCTTTTCTGAGAAGGCTCACTTCAAAGGCAGCGATGGCTTTCGAGCAGACCCTCAAAAAGGACTGGTACAGCATTCTGGGGGCAGACCCGTCTGCACATGTGGCAGACCTAAAACAAAAGTATCAGAAACTCATATTGCTGGTAAGTCTTTTTTTTTTTTTTCCAGATTGGAAATCATGTCGGGCAAAAGTTTTGTTTTGTTTTGTTTTTAATATTGCCAAAAATTTAAGCTTCAAAACATCTATGTAAATAGGAATTTAGATATTTATTTGTTCAATTGAATCTTTAATAGTAGAGAAAAAAAGAATTTTGATTAGGTGTGGGATAGGATGGTGGTGATTGAAGTAGAATCCTCTGGCACTATCACTATAAGAACGTGGACCACTTTTTTTCTGTTTGTCTCAGCTAGTGTTCAATGAAATAATCCATGTAAAATGTTTAAAACAGTTTTTACTTAATAAATGTTAAAATATACCAACCAAGCCGGGCGATGGTGGCGCACGCCTTTAATCCCAGCACTCGGGAGGCAGAGACAGGCGGATCTCTGTGAGTTCGAGACCAGCCTGGTCTACAGAGCTAGTTCCAGGACAGGCTCCAAAGCCACAGAGAAACCCTGTCTCGAAACCCCCCCCCCCAAAAAAAAATATACCAACCACTAGCCACACTGCTGAGTATTTGAAATGTGTAATGTTCTGTGTGTAAAACTGCAAATGTATTATAAACATAGAATGTGCACTGGTCTTTGATGACTTGGTACAAATGAACATAAAAATCTAAGAAATTTTATACTGATTATAATAAAAATGATAATAGTTTCTGTGTACTGGCTGTTGCACGGGTATTTGTGTTTGTTTTGTATATATTAACTTTTTAAGTAATATTTTTATTTTTTGATCATATCCATTCCCCTTCCTCCAGCTTCGCCCTGATATATCCTTACCTCCCTACCAACCCAAATGTGAGTTCTCTTCTCCCCCACCCCCAATCCACTGACTTCCATTTGTGTTGCCCAAATACTCTCGTGTATGGGACCTGCCCTGGAGTGTGGTCTACCTATCGGGAGCCAGACCCTTAAAGAGAACTGACTCCTCCTCTACCTGCAATTATCAAATTCCAGTAACTCCTCAGCTAGGGGTGGGGTTTTGTTCTTACCTCTTCCTCTCCATGTTGGAATTTATTATATCAAATTGATGCTTCATTTTGCTTGAATTTAACATGTACGTGCAGCCTTTAGTTATAGCTTAGATTGTTTTCTATTGGACAGTAATAATTTAAGCCTCTTTATTGTTTTTTACTAATATTCATTTGTTTTTTAAATTAAAATGGAACATATAATTACCTAGAACCTTTGAGTTGTCCTATTCATTTATTCAGTCAGTTTGATGTCGGTGAGCCAAGGTCTGTAACCATGCAATGGTCTCCATTTAGTTCAGTTTACAGAAAAGAGCCGAGAATCATTATTTATGTAGCATTGTTTGTCTAGTTTATGACAAATATGATCTCTGATATTTTGCCCAAACTGTATTTATTGGGAAACTGTATTTATTCTGACAACATCAGAAATGGGCTAATATCCGAATCTCAGGAAAATGAACTCCAGGCACTTTCTGCCTTGGAATTTTTAAGATAATCAGAAAAATAAAATACATTTTTGTTGAAAAATTTCCTTGTACTAAGTCGTCCTTATATTTTAGTTAATGCTCATCAATGTTAGATAATGCTATGCTTGATAATTGACTGGGGGGACCTGGAGATCCTTCTATGTTCTGCTGTCTTTTACTTGAGCAATGAGAAGGCTTTATGTGTCCCTATTTGTCAGACACATTAACAATATAGAGTGTCTAATCTATGTCTGTCCACTACTCAGCTATACCCCCAGTATAGAAGTTTTTGTTTTTATGAAATATGCTTATTTTGGTTTTGTTGTTTTATATTTATTACTTTTATATCTTCTCTAATGTCATGGAAATGGTCTTCTGTGTCTTATTCTAGAAGCTTTATAGTTTGCTTTACTAATAGACCTCTGCTTTCTCTGTAGGCTGAGTTGGTGGCTATACTTGTATGTTTCCTTAGTATGTAGGTGCAGTTCCTCCAGCATCATTTCCTGAAAACATTTTAAATTCTCCATTAGCCTGTATTTCTGGGGATTATATGAAATTCCCTCATTCTTTTTAAGTTTATTATTGTTTGTGTCTGTTATTTCTTAAATTTTTATTTCATTAAAAATTGTGCTTGTGTGTTACTGTGTACACATAAACCAGTGAGGGAGTAAAAGATCCAGATAGCAAGCAGTGTTCCTGGTTCCTGGATGGTTTCTGTCTCAATTTCTTCCCACAATGATGGCTTATGACCTGGAAGTTGTTAGATAAGATAAACCCTTTCTTCCCTA
Organism: Microtus ochrogaster; assembly: GCF_000317375.1. Classification (NCBI taxonomy): domain Eukaryota; kingdom Metazoa; phylum Chordata; class Mammalia; order Rodentia; family Cricetidae; genus Microtus; species Microtus ochrogaster. The sequence goes on along the minus strand of NW_004949096.1, from coordinate 1,267,743 downwards.
GTTGTTTTTGTTCAGAGGGTTTTATCACAGCAACAGAAGACTGAACTAGGGCAGAGATCTTACAGTATTCCTTTGGATTTATACCTACCAACTTGATGATTTGGTTTCATTGTAAATGCCATTCTTTTTCTAATTTTACATTCCAGTTGTTGACTGCCAGTGTGTAGAATTAGTATAACTTACTTTATATATCATTATCTCATCCTTCAGTTTTGAACTCTTATAGATTAATGAGAATTTTATACCAACGTTACCATCACTTCAACAAAAGAGAGATCTTTTTCTATTGTGTGCCATGCGTTTCTTCTTGCCACATGACAAGAAGATAATGAACATGGTTTGTGTTAGGTTTCAAACCTGTAACAAATGGCTGAGGTTCCTATTTAACATATCAAAGCAGACCCTAGCCACCAGGTTCAATCCCTCAGCCCTTGCCTGTTACAGGACTCAACTGGCTGGCACACCCAATCCCCTACTCTGAACTCCCCAGCCCAGGGGACTGGGCTGCCTTCCCTGTATAATCTAACCATTTTGGTTAGCTGCTCTCTTTGTACGTTTGGGCATCCTGGCTTCTGCACCTGTTTCCCATCTCTCCCCTCTCTTTTCCCTCCCCACTCTCCTCACTTGGCTCGGGACTCTCCCAGATGTCCCTGCCTCTGCCTATGCTTTCATCACATGGCTTGGGACTCTCCCAGATGTCCCTGCCTCTG
>NW_004949096.1:1244993-1266933 GCF_000317375.1 Microtus ochrogaster | reverse complement strand
TGGCTTGGGACTCTCCCAGATGTCCCTGCCTCTGCCTATACTTTCCCACACATCTGAAATAAACATTCTCTTCTACCGTACCTAGGAACAGTCATGTTACTGTCCTTTTTTATTTCTTTTTTTATTCAGTTTTTCTTTTGCCTGTACCCTGATGGTTTTCTCCTGCTGCTATTCTCTGAACTTCTCTCTGAGGAAGGGACTTTTACATTTTGGATTTGGCTTCTACAGCCTTCCTAGAAGCCTTGTCTTTCTTATTTTTTCAGCTATTTTACAAAAGCAAAAGAAGAATTATGAATTATGAAAAACAAAAACTCCATGCTTTATTCAATAGGCTAATAGTAAGGACACTGAAGATATTTGGCTGGTTTTCTGGAGTGTTCCTATCAGAATTGGAATGGGCTGAATTTTCCCCTCGTTTTGTTAAAAAGTAGTCAAATTCCTAACCCCACTTCTTTTGCTCCAGAGCTTTTGCTCCCTCTCTAACCTCTGTAGGAAAACTGTTCCCCAAAGATGTCTCTGCTACATTCACCAGTTCCTCTCTTCCATCAGAAGGCTTTACCTCTTCCACACCCACAATTGCTATTGTCGGGATCATCACTAACTTCTCCCTTGCTAAAAAGTGGCAGTCAATTGTAAGACTTTGTTTTGGTTTATTACTAAGGTGGCCAAATCCTAGTTTTCTCAGAAGTTTGTGGAGGTTCTTTGCCAAGACAAGATACAGCAGTCCTTCAAAATTCCTGCTTCACAAAAAAGTTTCAGGTACATTAGGCCTGTAGGCTGAAGATGGATGCCCTAATGTTGCAGAGGAACTTTGGGCGACTGTCCAGGAAGCCAGCTATTTTTTTTTTGTCATTTCTATAGTTTTGGAAGTTGTATGCTCTGCACTGATGTTGGATGTCCTTCTGTATATGTGTTGCTCTTATTGGTTAATGAATAAAGCTGCTTTGGCCTAAGGAAGGGCAGAATATATCCAGGCTGGAAAAAGAGATATATAGAGAGAGTAGGCAGAGTCAAGGAGATGCCATGTAGCTGCCAAATTTTGAAGGACTGTCCTATCTTGTCTTGACAAAGTGTGGCAGTTGCTTTCCTTTGTATCCTTCTTGTCCATTTTGGATGTTCTGTTGTCAGCAGTCGAGGCAAGGGCAGTTTCTTTGTCTAGTGGCTAACTGCCACAATGAAAGTTAAGTCTATGTGGAGGTTCTTTGATGGCCATCATCCTTTTTTGAAGTATTTTGGTGCTGCCAGGAGCAGACATATCTCACTGTTATGAAAAGCTTTATGTCATTAAAACATCTTAAATGCTATATTCTGTATGCCTCTGGAGTGTCTAAAGATCACCTATCTATCTAAATATACTTGTTTAACCTTGAAAACATGCCTAACATGACTATCAGTTTGATTGTTATAGATAACTACTAACCTACATTTCTTGATTACCCTAAATAGTTTTCAAAGACTAGAACTTTGTATTTTTAAATGAGCTGCATAAGTATAATACCTTAAACAAGAGTAGAAATAAGAGTATATTATAACAAAAATAACCTTAAATTTGTATCAATATACTCTATCCCCTTTTTATTTTCCAAAAAAGATCCAACTTCCCTTGCTTAGTTTTTTTTCCTCCTTACCATAACCTGTAACATTTTGCAACCAGTTACCCTACACCACGACAAATATCCATAACCCACAGAATGACCAAGTCTCCCCCTCCCCCCCAACTCTCAGGAATGTGAGCATCATTTTCTCTAGACTGCTTGCTGCTGTCTGGAGGCAATGACATCTTTAGGGGACTCAGAAAATTGGGATAATGATCAAGTCCTGGGAGAGCTAGCTGTATTATTCTTTGTTTAGTCTCTGTGTGCTGGGAAAGTGTAGAACTTACCTGAAGCCCTGGCTGGAATAGTCTGTTAGTCTGGACCATCTCAGGTAGTAGCTTTGAAGTTTTTCTGCATGTGGTTTTGGAGGAAACTGTAACAGAGACATTCTGAGATGCTGGATCACTTGGGCTACTTATCTTGTCTTTATTCATGTCTAGTCTTTTGTTCTGAAAATGTACAAACTTTTAAAGATAGCATACATATCTGCGTTAACACAGTATGGAATGTACGGTGTGTACAAGTCAGCTAAAGGTGCTTTTTTTGTTCTATGTTTGAACAGGTAAAAGATGTCTTTAAATTTTATAAGTCTGTTTAGACTGTGTAGCCCAACCTTTATCCATGCCATATGAAAGGGTGGCATGTAATAAGTCATGAGGACTTTGTAGCCCACAGATTTATCATGTCTCCTCCAGTCTCAGAGCTGTACTCATGTAGAGGGATCAGCATATATGTCACCTTTCTTGTAGCTTTTCTCTTTGTGTCTGTTGCCAAGATTCACAGGAGGTCTCCTCCAATCAAGTCTTGTCTTTATTAACTTTGAACAAATCCACAGGAAACAAAAAGCAAAACTTCTCCCCCAATACAATGTATCTTTTGACTTTTATTCTGAACTTAAGACATGTTAAAATGATATCGATTGGTTTAATTTATTAATTCTCATAGTCTAGTGTCTTTCAGCAGCTATTGTATTTTTAGTTTTTAAAACATTTAGAGTCATCAAAGCACCATACAAGTTCTAGACACCATGTGTATTTCCCATCTTTATCTGGATTTTTTCTTTTATATTACTTTACTCTCTCTTTAAAGACTTTATTATTTAAAGTCTACATTTTATTTCTTTATTTTTTATGACTGTCCATACCTATCTTCTTTCTTCAGCATGAGTACCATATCTCTTTAGAGGTTGTCTCAGTCTTTGCCTGAACTTTCCACATCTGCAGCCTTCTAAGATTCTGTGAACCAGACCTTAAGCTGCTAAACTTCCACCACACAGGTCCGTTTAGCATATGGTGCGCTGGTGAATGGTTTTGTTCCCTCAGTTCTATAAGAGCCTAGTCTCACATTGATGGGTACCAACCTAGGGCCAAATTACTCATCTCTGGGAAGTTGATGAGTCTCTTACTACCAAGTATCACACTGCCCACTGCTCATGAGCTCTATTCACGTGCTCAGTAGGAGGGTCTCTTCAAGAGCTGCACCTCTGTATACCCCAAGCACCGAGCCTACCCAAGAGACCATGGGCCTCAGAAAGCTTTCTCAGGCCTTATGTGTATATTGTGTGGTTAGTCATTGGGCACCATTTATATCAGTACTTCATTATGGTACCACCAGCCCACAAATAATGACACAGAGTCTTATTAATATGAAAGCTTGGCCTTAGCTTAGGCTTTTCCCCAACTAGCTCTAATAACTCAACCTGCTTCTATTAATCTATGCTTGGTAGATTATATGTGGCTTGGTTATCTTTACTCTGTATGTTATGTCTGACCTCATCAGTGTCTCCCTGGCATATCCTGCACACCCAGATTCCTTCTTCTCTTCCTTTCTCTCCCCAGAAATCCTACCTATCCTCTTCTGTTCAGCTTTTTATTACACCAATTCAATCACAGCAACAGATCTTCACACAGTGTACAGATATTCTGCAGCAAGTCTGGTCTACAGAGAGAGTTACAGAATACCCAGGGCTACACACGGAGAAACCCTGTCTCAAAAAAGAAAAAGAAGCAAGGATGCATGTAGTTGTTTTTGCAGCATGCATATAGTTGAGAAATCTAAAACCTAAGTGCAACCAGCTGGTGAGAAACAGAATCAATATTAAAAATCTAAGCATGTTTACATCTTTTCCAGTTTACAATGCACTCTTTCCCATTGTATCACAGTTTCTCCCAAAATTGCCATTCAAAGGGTTTACTATTGCTTAAAGACAGAGCTTTCATTTCTCTGGGTTTCTGTACAACATCTTATGGTCAGAAAGGTAGAACATAAGACCAGACTATTCTCTTTTACTTTCAAAAGAATCTAGATTGTGTATAGTTTATGGAGTGAAATTTATTTTCTTTATTTTTATGGTAAGTTCACAGTTTCAGATATGTTTAACAAGAGCTAGTTCCAGGACAGGCTCCAAAACCACAGAGAAACCCTGTCTCGAAAAACCAAAAAAAAAAAAAAAAGTCATAAGGGGAAACAGATTATCACGGTTATTAGGTCTGTTTTGTTGTTGTTACATAAACAAGCTTTTCAATGGCTCTTCTCAATCTTTGCTTTTTAGCAATCTCACAGAGTAGCTGAGAATAAAGTTTCAATGAACTAATACTATTCTGTGTAATTTTATAAAAAGACCATTTATTACATGTACTTTTTCCAAATTTAGAAGACTGAATTTAACACCTCCTACATAATTGTTGGGATAAAATATTGCCAAATCGCAGGCTGCTAAGTTTACAAGCCATGCTGATTTAGTAAGTGCTGTTTCCTGTTTTCAGTTTTTGTGAATGTAGTGCTTTTCAAGGTTCTGATACTGGAAATAGTTTTATTTACAAAATAAAATAATCAAATTTCCTAGCAGTGTTTTATTAATGTTTATTTATGTGATTACTTCTTCTCCTTGAAAATCAAGTCTAAACTGTGTTTTCATTTCCTACAAGTAACAGTTTTGCTTGTTTGTTTGTTTGTTTTTGTTTTTTTTTTTTTTTGGTTTTTCGAGGCAGGGTTTCTCTGTGGTTTTGGAGCCTGTCCTGGAACTAGCTCTTGTAGACCAGGCTGGTCTCGAACTCACAGAGATCCGCCTGCCTCTGCCTCCCGAGTGCTGGGATTAAAGGCGTGCCTATTGCTTTAAAATCATCTAGGGTCTGGAAATAATAGTTATGTTATTCCTGTATTGCTTGTAAATATAGCAATTTTCTGAAGATAAAACTTTATTAAAGTGAAAAATGGGCTCCCTTCTCATTGATGCTGATAATATTACAGGATGTCTTTCAATTGGAAAAGAATTACTAGAAAATTACATGCTACTCTTAGAGCATGTCCCAAAATCTTAAGGAAAATTTGTATCACTTGAGACTGGAATATTGATGATGCTATTAGTGTTGGAAGGGTATAAAATACAATTTTCTATTTGTGTCTTTATTTAGAGGCTTTCTTGATTATAACTAATTATAGATCATCATTAAGCTTGATATATATTACATTTTGTGTTTTGAAAGAGAAGTTAGAAAGGGTACCGATATTGCATCAGAAGGGAATTACCACATTGGTGTAGAGAGCTAAGAACAACTCTTTAACCATGCTTACTGAGTACATTACAAAGGAAGTGATCTTGTTTTAGTCCAGATAGTTGGGCATTAAGAGAAGCTTAGAACAGGAACTAAGTTGCTATGGAGGGTCCTAGGAAAACAATCAGGATGTGTAGTAATGAGGGCCAGGCTACTTGGGGTTTCTGTCCTGCCTGGTTCCTCAGCTGCTTAGTCCCAAAGAAAATCATATTACTTATAAACTGATTGGCCCACTAGTTCAGGCTTCTTATTAACTCTTATAATGTATACCAGCCCATTATTCTTATCTATGTTAGCCACATGGCTCAGTTCCTTTTTCAGCTGGGTAGATCACATCCTGCCTTTTGGTGGTCTGGGGCAGGACTTGGAGGAATGGGCTTTCTCCTTTCCAAAATTCTCCTGTTCTCATTGCCCCCTCTACTTCCTGTCTGGTTTTCCCGCCTATAATTCCTGCCTGGCCAATCAGCGTTTATTTAAGACATGATTGACAGAATACAGACAATTCTGCACTTTCCAGACTAGAACTGTCCTTGTAGGACAGGTCAGGACAGCACTGTTCTTATCCCTACTGTCACTGTGGCCTTGATGAACACCCTGTGAATGTTGGTCAAAGGGACTTACAGGAGAGTGTGTGCCTACCTGTGTTGCTGTGATCAGGGGCCTTGATTGTGGAAGACTGCACACAGTTTGAGAATCAACTTTAGTATGACAGGGAGTTGGATCTCTAATAGGGTGGAGGAGAGGATACTTGGTGTCATGGTTGGCCCTAGTGGTGTGGAGTTAATCTCTAATTCTGAGTGTTGACAGGTGGGGTATCCAGAGGTAATGCATTATCACAGGTGTTTATTTGTTATCTGTCTGTTTTCACTGCTCAGTTGCAAGGGTTTTATGAGCTATGTACTTGAAACCAAGGTAGAGACTAAGTATTTTCTCCTTATATCACAGCATAGCAGGTTGTATCCATAAAGCATGAACTTCTAATCCTCACACCTACCTTCCAAGACTGGGATTTCAGAGTTTCGTGACTCCACTATGTCTGGTTTAACTTTTGCATTTTCTGTTCCATTAAGCAGTTATCTCCTAGTCTGTCCTCAGTGTGTCTATTTTGAGTCAAATGAGCTTACCAAAATCAAAGTTCATTGCAAAGATGACTTTGGGATTGGATGATGCAGTACCATAGCATCTTATATTCTTGGCCTTGTTCGTCTGTTTCCCTGTGATTTTGGCCTGACTGTGTTATCAACCATTTGATGTGTTTAATATTTAAGCCTTATTTTGAGTGAAAATGTTTGCTGCTGTCTCAGGATTTTATTGCAGTTAAGAAACACTATGACCATGGCAACTTTTATAAAGGAAAACATTTAATTGAGGCTGACTTACAGTCGGAGGTTTATTAGTCCATTATTGTCATTGTGGCATGCAGGCAGGCATGGTGCTGGAGAAGGAGCTGAGAGCTCTACATCTTGATTCACAGGCAGCAGAAGCGACTGTGTCCCATATGGGTGTAGCTTAAGCATAGCCCTCAAAGCACACCCACACAGTGACACACTTCCTGCTAGTGCCACTCCCTATGGGGGCCATTCTTCTTCCAAACCATCACATACCTATACTTTAAACAAAGGATTACTATCTGGAACATACCAGAGCTGCAAAAGTTAAACTCTTCAAACACAAAACTTCCTAAAGAAACAGGACAGTTCTCAAAAAAGGGGGGGGAGGGTGGAGTGGGGAGAAAGAAATACAGACAGACAGACAATATGGTTAGTCAGTGTCTTAGCTAGGAATTCTGTTGTTGCAATGAAACACCATGATCAAAAAACAAAGGGTATATTTGGCTTACACTTCCACATCACTGTTCATCATCAAAGGAGTTCAGGACAGGAACTCAAACAGGGCAAGAACTTAAAGACAGGAGCTGGTGCAGAGGCCACAGAGGGCTGTTGCTTACTGACTTGCTCTTCATTTCTTGTTCAGCCTTTTTTCTTGTATAATTCAGGACCAGCAGCCCAGGGACCACCTACATTGGACCGGGCCCTCCCCCATCAATTACTAATTAAGAAAATACCTTAAAGGCCTGCTTGCAGCCTGATCTCATGGAGACATTTTCCTAATTGAGGACTCCATCCTTTCAGATGACTTTAGCTTGTGTCAAGTTGACATAAAACAGTATTTTAAAAAGTTTTCAATGTTCTTAGCCATCAAGGGCTTGTACATTAAAACTACTTTGAAACTCCCTAACTGTAATTAGAAGGTCTAACATCACAAGAGCAAATGACAACAGATGCTATAATTAACAATAGATAATAAAAGTGTGAAACATATACATAGTGGAATTTTACTGTGCTGTAAAGAAAAATGAAATGATAAAATTTGCTGAAAAAAATGGATGGATTAGAAAAGTAAGGTGACACATATTCAGAAAGACAAATACCTTCTATTCTCTTTCATATATGGATTATATAGATCCTAGTTCTGTGTGAATGTGGCGGGGAGAAGGGGGTCCTGGTTATGCAAGCATTTCTATCACAAATAATATTAGGAAGGAGGAGAGAGGGTAAGGTAGGTGGACTAAAAGCGGTCATGAGGCTGCTATGGTTGGGGGAAGAGTGTAAAGCAGGCAGGGATAAGAGTGAAAAGAGGAGACAATTAAAATTCAAACAATTTTGGTTTGAAAATACAAATGAAACCTAATACTTTGTTTTGGAATAAATAAATGTCTGAATTTTACCTGGGTTCTGTAGTTATCAGAACATTGATTTGAATAATGCCGACTGCCATCATTGCTGTTGGAAACTTCTCTCCCCATTCTTGCCTACTCTTCAGTGGTAGGAGGTGCACCTTCTGGAAAGGTACAATTCTGACACTGTCCTGAAGATGTCCCTTAGTCAAAAACTCTCTCATCTCCTATGGTCTTCCGGTAAGCTCTGACCTGTTTTTCATTGCCTATGCCTGGGACTGCGTCAGCCAAAGCGAAGTCTCCCAAGGCAGAGGTCCTTTCCATTCACTTTCCTATCCTTGGTGGCCCTAACTCCTTGCACTCTTCACAGCAGAATCTCAAGGAGCACTTGGCTTTTTGACTACTCTGCACCATGCTATCATTTTTCTCTATTTTTCCTTTTTCTTCTCAGGCTCAGTGACGATGTTAGGTTGTTTACCCCTGTAAACCCAAGACCAGCATGTGAAGCGACTTGGCCTGTGGCAGTTTTGAACCAGTGGTTTATCTAACCTATGGTCAGAAAGCCAGCTGTCACGCGCCCGCCCCCCCCATCCCTGGGATAGCTCTCTTCTATCCTGCAGATAACGTGGAGTTTTGAATGGAGGTACGCCTTAGCGTTCTCAGATGCTCTATCTTGATCTTACTCCTGCTCTGCCTGCCTGGCAGTTCTGTTTATAACTCTGATGGCAGTCTTACTGCATTTGTGGTTCCTCTGTGCCCGGGATGTTGCTTTTCTCCACTCTTCTGTGTCTCCAAAGGCTGACTTGTCTTCATTCCTTGGGTGTCGGTCAGTGTCGCCCATATTACAAAGCCCTTCTGCCAAAGTGAGAATTCTTTTTATGCCCTTGTCTTTCTACCCCATCTTAACTGTTGCTGTATAATTTGATCATTACCGTGTGTGCTTCTTCCAGGAGAAAGTGAGACTCTTAGGGCAGGAATCCTTTCTTTGTCTTAAATATCCACATGACTGGTGCAGTATCTGTGTTGTAGTGAGGTGGCAAATAAGTATGTTTTGATGGATAATCACATCTTTGGGTTGGTAGCCTTAACATAGATTATATTTTCTCTAAGCCACAAACCCTTGAAAAATTAGGCTTTAATAATAAAAAAAAGGAATCACGTTTTATGTGTTAACTGTTAGACAAAACAATGAATTGTTGATTTTCTTTAGGCAATATTTTACTAAGCATTAGGTGGCAGTAGTGTGTTAGACTTGACTTTACCTTTGGATTTTTTTTCTTTAAGCTTTCATAATATTAATGTGATATAAAAGTATAAAGGACATCTTTGTAGTTCTATCATACATAACGTTTTGTAACATAATCTTATCTGAAGCAAGTAAATTTCATAGAAATGAAGAAAGCAAGAAACGCCATGTTAATTGGTGAGGATCCCTCTCTAATCTGTACTCATGCTGATTAGAGAATCACTCCTACAGAGTCTTAGCAGCTCTTCTCCCTGCTGTTTGATGGCTGCCTTGTGAGAACTCTGGTTGCAATAATGAAGCCAGACGTGATCTCGGACGGTATGTCCTAAGAAGCTCCAAGTGCTCTGCTTGTTCTCATGGGTCTCTGTCCATATTATGGTCACCTGTCTAGTGTACTGAGTTTCATTTTAAGTGCATTTCTCTCATTGAGTGGAAAGGATTAAGTGTGGTCACAAGCATGCAAGTCGTATGTGTGTTTAATTCCACAAGTTTGAATATATGTGTATTAAAATGACAGTGCTTATTATGCATATTTCATTTTCATGATAGCTTCTGAAGGCCTGTAAATAATCAGAATCTGATTATAATCTGATTTAAATAGTCAGAAATTATATTTAAGGACACTGTACATTTTAGCTCCTCAAAAACATTTCTGCAAAGAAATAAAAAGGTGTTTAGCACTGATTCTGACAAGAAAGGCGGAATTTGCTCGCCACATTTCTCTCTCAAGGGTGAAGCACCTGGGGGAATTAAGCCAGTGTGCTCATTTCACTAATATGGCAGAATGGTGAGTTAACAGAAGAACAGGAGAGCGCTGATAGAGCACCCACCTAATTGGTACCAGATGCCTTGGTGGCCACCACGAGCTGCAGGTCGCTATAGGAGAGCCGCACTGGGATGTCACCACTCTTAACCCTCTTTACTTCTCAGGGTGGCTTTATCTTGGTGGCAGTTGTTCAAGTCCTTAATTTACAAAACCTGAAATAAAAATCTTTCCTGAATCCCGAGAACAGGTGGAGCCAGCAGTGCTCTGGTGATGGTCATTGGAGGAGACTGGAGGCCAGGGTTTTCTTTAGACTGTAAATGTGGCTGTTCAAAGTGTAGTGCAGAGGTTAAGCCCTTCTACTTCTGAGTTTCCCTTTGTTGTGAATTTAATTCCCCCAACCCCACCTCATCATGCTTCTTTTAAAAAACATCCATACCACGAATGTTGTGAGCTTTACTCTTAAGCCCCTGCCCTCTTTTCTCCTGTCATGCCTGTTTCCTCTTTCCATCCTCTTACCCAGCTCTCCTTTTCTTTATAAGCCTTCTCTTCCCCTTCCTCTGTCTTCTGTTCCTGCTTGTCCTACCCCCACTTCCTCTTAATCTCTCTTTTCTTTTCTCTTCCTCTTTTGCTCCTTGTTAGAGCGACAGTAACCAATCTCAAAAAGAGGCTCTGATTAGGCCCTCAATTTAGCTATTCATGTTGTCCTGATGTACTGTAAAAGTCCTGCCATCTGTCAAGTAGACCAAGTAATGTCTTAAACATTCCTGCTGTTAATATGGCTTTATTGGAGGCTGGTGCAGCAGAGGTTCTAGCAGCCAAGGGAATATAGATATATATCTGTGTTCATCTTATCTGTCAGCATGGTAAAGTCATCACACTGGAGCCTCATGCTAAGGCTCATTCTGTGGGCCCTGGGAGATTGATAGATGTTAGATTCTATTAGAAGTAAAATCAAAATGCTATTCTTAATAATCCTGTACAAATCACAAGTCTTCTTTTTGGTTAATTAGTATATGCGTGCTTGCTAGTGTGTGTGTGTGTGTGTGTGTGTGTGTGTGTGAGAGAGAGAGAGAGAGAGAGAGAGAGAGAGAGAGAGAGAGAGAGAGATTTTCCTGTCCTGGGGAGGGCGCGGACATGATGATAACACTACATAGGAATGAGAAAGACTACCGATGAGCAGAGGGTTTCCTTTAGATATGACGAAGATGTTCTGAAGCTAATAGTGACCATGTGCAGCTCTTTTCAACATCTTAGAACACAGTGAATTGGACTACTTAAAAGGTTAAGTGAATTATATCTCAATAAACTAGGCCCACACTCTAAGGCTTAGTGTTAGCACAAAACAAGGAATAGGAGTTTATAGCCAGGCCTGGTGGTATGCTCCTATAATCCCAGCATTTAGAAGGCAGAAGCAAGAGGATTAGGAATTCAAAGCATGCTTGAACTACATGATAGCCTGTCTCAAGAATAAAAAATAAAAATCAAAGCAAATTTATACCTGATTTTTATAGTGCTACTTTTAATCTTTATTATTATTACTGTGTGCTCATCTTGTTTTGAAACAGTATGTTGCCCTATCATATAACCTTGTCTTAAATTCATGATCCTCCCATCACAGATCTTGGTAGCTGGGATCGTAGCCATCACACCTATCAACTTTAATTATTTCTCCTAAGTGCATAAATGATAATAAGCTGGACCCTGCCCTGGAGGATTACTTGTAATCTAGCCACTTGATCACAAAGCGGTATTTCAAGTTTTTACTCATTTCAGTAACACCACTTGATATTTTCTCAATCAGCTTTTGCAAGTGAAAACATAAAGTCCTGTTTAAAATGTGTATTAATTATATTACTAAATACACTTAATTCATTATCTTTCAAAAATGTGTTGAAAATGTATCTACTTTGGGGAGGTTGAGATGAGAACAATGTATTTAGGAGAAAGGGGTTTTCTTCCTTGTCTTTTTTGTTTTACTAGATCAACTTAGGATTTTTTTTTTAATGCTAAGTTTTTGAGTGTATAGTTGTGATTCTGTGTGTTGTGATTATCCAAGAACAGCTCTACTCCTCTGACTAGTCTGTAAACATGTGATGGTAGTAGTCACTACCAGTCATGGCAGAATAAGGGTAGTCCTTAACAGTCACAGCAGAATGACGGAGATGTGTAGAAGAAAAAGTGCTGATTGTACCTCAAGAACAGACAAAACAATTCCATACCCATTTCCGGCTCTCCCATCGACCTCCCAGCTTTAACTCTCCTCTAGGACTGTCATGGAAGTGTGTTGCATTGCAGAATGGCAGAAGGAGGCCCTAACCTCCTCATCTGTCTCTCACTGTCTTCACACTCCTGGTAACCTTAAAGACCCTGTGAGGAGACTCCTCAGATGCATGGCCTTCATCCTTTGGCCATATTTAATCCTTATTGTTGTATTTTTAAAATTTCGCTTTGTTTTGTGGGGTGACAAGCGTAGTTGACAACATGTAAGTGAGGTCTGGGAGATAAGCAGGGTTCTCACCTTTTTCAAACATGGGAGGAAGTGAGGCCTTAAAAACTAGCACAGTCCCCCACCCCCAGCAGGTGATCAGAACTATAGGCAGGTGTACTCTAAGGCTATGGCCTCTTGGTCTGGAAGGTGTTTGGGAGTTACTTCAAGGAAGACTACAGGAGACAGAGTAAGAGAGGCACAGTGGATGAAAGGGGGTGTTAGGGCCTAACATGGCTATCTAGACTTTGAAGAGTAAGAGCCAAGATGTTTGGTTGTTTGGCTTTAACTTATAGTGCCAAGCTATAATTTGGGTTTTTTCTCTTTCTCTTGTTTTTGGAAAAAAGAGATTAGGGCTATAATGAGTACAAGGGTTTTAAATTTTATTTAACTAAAGATTTATTATAAAATTGCTGAAGATTAAAATTAAAATTACTGTATTTATATAATTTTCTGGTCACTCCTAACGCTATGCTAATGTTTTAGTAAGGTGAAGGTGAAGCGGTTCTTTATGAGAATGACTGTTGGGAAGCAATTGTGATTGACAGACCAGAGTTCTAGTTACTCATGCAAAGTGCCTTCCTCCTTCTCTCGGCCTTGCTTTTTTCTTTCAAAGGGATGAGCTTTTACTATCTTCAGTGATAAATACCTCAAAAATATTGTGATAATTAGACCCACTAAATAAAAGAACTCTAAAAATGTCAAAATAAGCCCAGTTAGCTCCACTCATTTAAAGTTTCCTAGTGGTAGTATATATTCTAATGCGCTCACAACGAGTATATAGTGTGATATAATGAGTTGCTATATCAGAAATTATTGGCAAAAAAGAAAAATAGAAATCCAGGTGTCACCTATGCTAGATAGTTTTATATCAACTTGACACAAGCTAAAGTCATCGAAGAGGAGGGAACCTCAATTAAGAAAACACTTCTATAAGGCTGAGCTATAAGGCATTTTCTTTATTATTGATTAATAGGGGAGGCCCCTTTCCACTGTGGGTGGTACCATCCTTGGGCTGGTGGTCCTGGGTTCTATAAGAAAGTAGGCTAAGCAAGTCACGTGGAGCAAGCCAGTAAGCAGCACCCATCCTTAGCCTCCTCACCAGCTCTTGCCTCTAGTTTCTTGCCCTGCTTCAGTGCCTGTCCTGACTTCCTTTGGTGATGAATGATAATATAGAAATGTAAGCCAAATAAATCTTGACCTCCCCAACTTACTTTGGTCATGATGTTTCATCATAGCAATAGTTACCCTAACTAGCTAGTACATCATCCAACTGTTTTTCCTCCAGGAGGAATACAGTATATGATTGATATGATGAGTACAGTGTGGCCAAAGTCCAATCTGACCACTGTTGAGTCCCATGATGTGGCCACTGGGTGAAGTAGTGTCTCTTATCATGCCTTTTCATATTCTCAGCTACTTGGACATCCACTGTTGTTTTATTAAATGCATTATTAAAATTATTGTTTTATTAGAATATCTTTAAATTCCTAGAATTTTTTTAATTCTTTTTTTTATTGAGAAAAGAAAAAAAAAACAAGTTTCCACCTCCTCCCAGCCTCCCATTTCCCTCCTCCTCCTCCCACCCTTCCCCTAGAATTTTATACTATATTTTATTATACCTCATTGTTTCTTGTGCAGTTGAAAATGTTTATCCCAGTAGATACTATTGCAATATTGAGTAGCTGCAGCACATGGTGCTTTATGCTTTCCTTCTTTAACACCAGTCAGAAAATTAACAGGTTAAAACACCATCAGCAGAATATAGTGGAGTTTAATAGCATCTTCAACAGTGAAGTGAGTTGGTATAAACAATATAATAAAGAGGTTGGCTTTTATAATTGACAAGCAAAAAGTTTCAAATATCAAAAACTTCCTACCTTGCAATCATGATGTGATTTTCATTGTGGCAATCTAAGCTAACATAGTTGGGGGGGGCACTCGTTTATGGTCTTTTTAAAAAATACATGCATTCTTGGCAGGATGTGATTGTTACAAAACTTTAATGACTTTAATGACCCACGGTAAGGCTCACAGGGATAGCAAAGCCCCCTCTGCTCCCAGTGCAAATGTTGACAGTGTGCAGAAAATGCCCACTGTCCTGTCTTCCTCTGGGTGTCTACAGCCTGAAGACTCCCCCACTTACAGACACTGCTTCTGAGAGTAGCCAGACCATCTTCCTGATCCCGCTGATACCCTACCTCCTTGTTATCTAGTGTAATGACCCCCTCATTGTTCAGTTGTATGTAATAAAGCCCGCCTCCCTGGTTTACTCAATATACTAAACACTCTGAACTTCCCAGCTGCTGCGGTTCTCCATCATGACTGTTTAGATATTCACTGAAGCTGTGTTTTCCATGTGGATATCTACTCATTTAAGAGCCATTCAATGCATAAAAACAGCTATAGTTTGGATCTGGAATGTTTCTTGGAGGCACACGTGTTGATGCCTAGGTGCCAGGTTGTGCTCTTGGGTAAAGGTAGAACCTTTAGGAGGTCGTACTTATTTGAAAACTTAGTGCATGCCCTTGAAGGGAATATTGGAACACTGACCATTGCCTTTTGGCCACCAAAAGCCTCACTTGCCACATGCTCAAACTGTGGTATAATCTGCTACTGCAGGCCCAAAGCAATAGGTGCAGCTCATCATGGACTGTAATCTCCAAAACTGAGAGCCAAAACAAACCTTCCTTCTGTATAAGCTGATTTATCTCAAATGCTTGTTACAGTAACAGAATGCTGACTGAAATACTCGCCTTTCCTCACTGCATTGCACACCTTTGCAGAGTCAGTTGACCGTATGTGTGATTATTTCTAGATGCTTTGTTCTGTTCGCTAATCTCTTGTATCATAGTATGAGTTCAGGACTACAATCCTAGTTTCTATAGTGATTGTCTTCTTTACTGTGCAGAAGCTTTATTTCCTGGAATCCCATTCGCTAGTTCTTGGGATTATTGTTATTTTTTAATAGACTGTATCATTTACTGGCTTCTGTAGAATCATGTTGAATTCTAGTAGTACAAGCTTCAGAAGAGAGGCTCCCCATTTCAGAAATAATCGGAAAATACCAAGATAGAAGAAGATTGGATCTCATTTTGACTATTGTTGAACTCATAATAAAGGTTAATTGTACCTTTCAGTTTGGAGCAGCCAGGAGTTAGTTCTGTTTTTGTAGAATTCTCTTCATCACATTGGTGCGTGATGAGGTCAATCAAATAGGCTTCCTGTAATGTCTGTTAGAAATTACCTGGCTTTTCATCTGCACTGCTCTTCCTCTAAAAGCTTCCAGTGGCATCTCGAGGGCATTATTTAATACTTAAAACATGCTGATATTAAATGTTTCCACACGTAAACTTTTAAAAATTTCTTCTTGGTTTTTAAAGTGGGGTCTTACTATCTAGTCCAGTCTAGTTTTGAATTCACCATGGATTTCAAGGTGGCCTTGGTCGTCCTCTGTAGACCAGGCTGCCCTGGAACTCAACAGAGATCTGCCTGCCTTTGCCTACCAAGTGCTTGGATTAAAGGCTTACACCACGAGGGCCAGCAAGACTTTCTTTCCCACAGTAGTTAGAGCAGTTAGCTTAGGTATCTGACTGCTAATAACTGATGAATTTGGCATGAAGAGAAAAGTTGGCTAAAGCAGAAACTTAGTTCTCCTTGTTTGCCCTTGTTTCCCTTAGTTGCTCCTTGTTTACTAGTTCTTCTGTTTAATAACCAAATAGCAGAATCCCTTTGGCTTTACTGATAAGGATCAGCAGCAGTGTGGGCAAGGTTACCATGACAACACATCCATTATTAAAGTCACAGTTTAAAAATATTAAACTTACATACCTCCTGAATTCAATGGGAATTAAAGCTATCTAGCCTCATGTTAGCATGATTTGCTATGCAAATCGAGTGAAAAGTGAGGGTACTTGTAAGATCTTCTGCCCTTTTAGTGTTAGGAAGTCAGAGAAAGAATCTGTTAGTGCCATTACTTGGTGAGCTGTCTACATCCGTATGTCATGAAATATAGGCATGACTGTTTTATTGAAATGAGTTGAAAAAGAAAACAAGACAATTACTAGGTTTATCTTTGAAATTCAAATGTATTCTATAGTATATTTGATAAAACTTAATAATTACTGCTTGAAAGATTTTAAGTAGTGCTGTCTAATGGTTTCTTATTTACTTGGGAATGAAAAAGTTACGTCTGAGCATCTGCATTGTCACCTGCATATTATTTTAAGTGAAATGTCCTAAATTTAATCTTTGTTCATTGTTTGCTGAGAGCTTGTTAAATATCAGAGACAAGAGAACTAAAGAGAAAAGGAGGGGAAAGTAGGGTAGGTGAGGTTCCCAGTAACCCACATCGCAGTTAGCATTTCCCAGTTATGACTTGGGCAGAACTTTCTGGTTTTGACAAAATACTACATATATTAAAAACCTTACTAAAAATTTCTTAGAGTCAGAAACTTCATATGAGAAAGATATTTAATGAATTTATATTGAAATGTTTTATCAAGTTCTTTAAAAATGTGGCCTAGAAACTATGAAAACTTCAGGGCTGAGAAGAATATGAAAAATCTTGTGTTTCTATAGTTAGATGTGTTTTAAGTTATAGTTGTATAATTTCATAATAAAAGCATCCTTGTCCATTTTGAACTTTTATCTACACTGAAATCCACTATATAAGGAAGTGTTCATCTGTGTAGTTTGTGTTCCTCCTTTGTCAGGTCCTGCTGCTCTGCACGTACCAATTTGTTTGTGTGAGTCACCTTCTGTAGGTAAATTATCTATGAGACCAGTGATTCCGTGAGCAGATTATCTGGAGAATGCTGTCTTTGCACGCTGGGACAGATCATGTCACTGGTGGATCTGCAGCTACTGCAGTGGTCTAATTTACCTGGCAGTTGTCTCATTGCCTGGCATCTCACTTTCCATCTTCTCATTATCTTCTTAACTAAAGCTCAGGTCTATGACTGTTTTCTTTGTTTGTTTGTCTTAAACCTACCCCAGTCAACTCTACTAACTGCCCTTATTTTTGATTGGCAGTATCATCCAGATAAACAAAGTGCAGATGCGCCAGCAGGAACCATGGAGGAATGTATGCAGAAGTTCATTGAAATTGATCAAGCATGGAAAATTCTAGGGAATGAAGAAACCAAAAAAATGTATGACCTGCAGCGGCATGGTAGGTACTTGTGGTGCAGAGACAAAGCCATGGACAGCTCTTGGAAGCACAGTGTGCAAGCCACACCTGCGGAGCATTTCCCAGCATTCGCATCAAGTTATTGCCGTCACTGCTCCTCGCCCCATCGCTGTTTTTAATTCCGTCCTGTTCTTAGTAGTGATCATTGTGTCTGTTGAGAAGTTAACATCTTCTAAAGTGTAGGTGCTTTCTATAAACTACTAAAAATGGCCAATTTATACCCCAAATTAATATGCATTATATACTTAGAGCTACTTGTTACTAGACTTATATATGTATGTATTACAGTCTTAAGTGCGGTATTTGGAAGATGATTTCCTGTAGCCGTGATCATCTGTGGGAAGCTGTTACTCAGGTTGGCTCCTAGTTACTCGCTGCCTGTGCCCTTTGTTTTAAGGTAGGTTTAGTGATGAGTTACTCTTTATGAGACTGCTGTCAATGGTGCCTTACGAATGAACATTGCTTAAATAATTTTAAAGGTCATTTCTTTTTGCCTTTTGAAAATAGCTCCTTACAACAGTGACAAGCTGTTGGGAGAAAGAAGGGAGAATGTAGGTCAGGTTTGTCACACATGAACTGACTTACACGAAGTGATAGGCTGTCTTTCAGCACTGGCCTTGGGACAGGAGTCCCTTGGCCTCATATCTAGACTTTAAGTAAGCACCATACATGCTAATGTGGTGAGCCGATCATCGGGTACAGCCTGTGGGACAAACACTGAGTTGCCTCTCCCAATAGCACACCAGGCTCAGCACCGAGATGTGCTGATAGGAGCTCATGGTCCTTAGCTGATTAACAGATCCCCTCCCATGCTAACACCGGCACACTCTCCACCTCACCAAATGAATTTTAAGGCTTCTGCTAAGATTGTGACAGGTTGATTTGAGAAGCAAGTCTTTTTTTCTAAATGTAACATTATAGGATACAGCCAGTGTTTGTAGAAATCCGTAGTATCAGAGGCAGCAGTACCACTGAAAATATATATTTCTTTTTCAGTTTGTCATACCGTTGTGGTATTTGACTTTTCTCATTTCTGTTTTTGAGACAAGGTCTTTCTTTGTAGCCTAGGCTGCTCTCATACTCGCCATATGTCCAGGCTGGACTTAGACTTGCAGCGATTCTCCGGACTGCTCTCTGAGCAGTGGGACTACAGGCACTGCCACCATGCTAGCTCTAGCCTTGTTTGTAATACTGTTTACTTTTATTACTAATCCTATCTGGGCACTCTCTACTTTTAAAAGACCAGTGTTATGATTTTTTTGTTTTTGTTTTTTACTATTAGGTCCTGGTGAATTTTCCTTTTCAAGGGATTTGCTTTGGTTTTCAAATGTGACTTACATATCTGGTCTTCTATTTAATATATATTTCTTGAATAAAATTTTATTTCTGGTAGAAAGAATGTAGAGGTACCTTCATTCGAAAACAAACTCTGTCCATAGGTTCATCCTTATAAACAGGCTTCTCCTGGTAAGTTCCTGACTGTGTGGAAGCGAGCACATTTAAATATAACATAATACTGAGTGTGAGCTGTCCAGCCTCATAAAATCACAGAGCTCTGTTGGTGTGAGTTCTCTAATGTTATTTCTATGTTTTTATCAGTCCTTACTAATATGGGATACAGTTTGCTTAAGAAGAATTTACACAAAACCGTACCCTAAGGACTATAGGACAGGGACTGGAGGGATGACTCAGGAGTTGAGAGCATTGCCTGCTCTTCCAAAGGACTTGGGTTCAATTCCCAGCACCCATATAGCAGCTCATAACTATCTATGACTCCAGTCCCTTGGATCCAATGGTCACTTCTGGCCTCTGTGGGCAGGAGCCAGGCATGCATGTGGTGCGCGCGCGCACACACACACACACACACACACACACACACACACACACAGAGGCAAAATTTCCTATGTATGAAATAAAGCGTGTAGGACATGTTTGTGTAGTGTCTGCAGTTTT
Organism: Microtus ochrogaster; assembly: GCF_000317375.1. NCBI lineage: Eukaryota > Metazoa > Chordata > Mammalia > Rodentia > Cricetidae > Microtus > Microtus ochrogaster. The sequence goes on along the minus strand of NW_004949096.1, from coordinate 1,247,466 downwards.
GCCACGTGAGCCTGTATACCATAAAGATTACGTGAGTGAAGCTGGCTGAAGATCTACTTTCCAAAGGGTAAGAGAAGAGCAAAAATTATGCAGTATGGCCTTTTTCTGTGGCATGCAGTAGGGTAAACTCAAAAATGGAAAGAAGTAGGAAAGTGATTTAAAATGAGCTCAGAATTGCATGAGGGGAGATTTAAAAGACATAACTGTAAATACTTGGTAGAGCCTAAGAAGTTCCTAGGATTATGCAGATTATGCATTTTTTTGAGCTTTGAGTGTGCAGTTTTAAGCTTTTAATAACTTAGTTTTTATAGCCTACAGTATCATAGGGGGATTTTATAGGTAATTAATAAGATCACAATAAAGTTGAAAAAATTATGATTCAGATTAAATAGTCCTGAATTTATATGTCTGTTTGCTTTGCTATTTCTTCAGGTAAGTGATTACTAAATGTAGCTGTTTTAAGACAGTAGACATACAGCTTTTAATGACGTCTGAGTACCTCAGATGTAACACAAGTATGTTCTTCAGAGGTTCTGGACGTAAATGCTGTATTCCAATTTTAAATGGCCACTGGTCTGCTGTTGAGAGCTCTCATATCTAAGTGTGCTGGCTATATTTAAACCTTTTATTCCAGAACTGCCTTTCAAAACTCTTGTGATAAACCTAGTTTGAACATTGACACTAATTTCTTTTTACTCATGAATAAATGAAATGGACTCAAATATCTAACAGGATTTAGATTTGATATAAGGAAAACCTTTGAGGGTACTAATTTGATCATTATAGGATAGTAAAAGGGAGAATTGTTAAAACCAGGTCAGAGCACTCAGTTTTTCTGGGTCACCCCTGGGGACATGGAAATAGCTGTGATAGTACAGAGCTCTGTACTGTGGCGATGGCTATTGTAAACTTCCTTTTTGCAATGTTAAGAGTATTTATTGCCTACCTGCCATTGACTTGCAGCGTATGTTTAAGCTGTCCTTGCTCCGTTGACTGATGATCAATGCTCTTCCATAACTCTGAGCTCAGAGTGGTACTCTATTTTAAGAAGAATCTCATCAGTATTGCGACAGCCATAGATGTATCCAGAAGCTAATTTAAAGGACCCTTGGCATCCATATTGTTTACTTCTCAAAGGAAACTACCGAATGGGTTATTTCTAATGAAGAAAATGTGATAGTAGGGAAGAGAGCCTTAAGTAAAACATATTTCCCTCCTTTCCGTGTCTTTGTTCTTGGCATTTGAAAGTGATGGTAACTAGTAAAATTGACCAATTAGTTCCAGCCATAAAGATGGCTCTAAAGCTGCTTGCAGAATCCCCTGGAAAGATCCAAGAGCAGACTTTGCACATTTGGAGAAAGAACTCTTTCAAGATGTGTAAAATCTTCACATAAACAATGCTATCAAAAAGATTTTGGTGTCTTTATAAGTCTTATTGGGGGAGTTTTCTCATGTATTAAACACACCAGAATAAACAACAAGTATTTCGTGGGAATAAAAGAGCTTTGTCATGTTCTGTCACACATATCTCAGTGTCTCAGTGGCTCTATAGATGGCACAACTAGGAGTTATTTCTCTGTTTTCTGAAGAGGAGCAGACTTACAAATGCAGTTGATCAGATGAAGTAATACTTAAAAAAAAAAGTGAGTTGTGTTTGGAATCCCTGTTGATACCATATTGTTGGGTCCAGGGGGGTCTAATAAACCAGAAGCAAACTTTATTCTGGAAACCAGATTCCAAGAAAACCAGAAGCTTTTAACCAAAACTTAAAAATTAAAACAAAACAAAGCAAAAACCCACCGCAGGGCATGGAAGCTTATCAGCTAGCTGAGACTATAGCCAGAGATGGTGTTTGTTAGGCTGTGGCAAAAGGCCGGTTTCTGAACCCATCTTTTTATAGTAGGGGCACCAAGCATTAGGTCTGAACAAAGGAATTTTTACAATCTCAAGGTAAAACTCACATACAGATTGCCTTATTTTCCAATCTCCATTAACGGAGTTTTTCAGTTAAATTAGTAATCTATTGTCTTCCTTGGTACTTCCAGGCAGTGTTTACTGAAGCCCTGTGTCTCCCCTTTGATGCTGCCAGTCTCACATAGCAGGGAAAATGCATAACCCAGAGTTTATATATCTATTTCCTAAAAGTTGATTCAGCGCATATCCGTAGGCTAGCTCTCAGTTTGCAGAGAGATGCTTTGGCCTTGTAATAGAGCTATGGGTTGTACAGCGGAGTAACCCACTGTTAATAGTTAATCCTCAAGCTGCGAGACAGCTGCTGACAGTCTGCTCTCATTCTCCTAGACGTACAACTTTATATTTCTTTATTTTTAACATTCTTATTTTTGGAATCTACATTTTTATATTTTTATTCTTGGACCCTTCAGTATTAGAGTACATCTTGTTCTGTCAGTATGGGTAACTGTTTTGGTAATGGTGTACCTTCAGTATTAGAGTACATCTTCAGTATTAGAGT
>NW_004949096.1:1230031-1244878 GCF_000317375.1 Microtus ochrogaster | reverse complement strand
ATCTTGTTCTGTCAGTATGGGTAACTGTTTTGGTAATGGTGTACCTTCATTCTGCCAAGTGCACAAGTGCAGAGCTGCCTAAGCAGCCTGGCCGGAGGGGTTTGGCAGAGCACACACTAAGATGCTGCTTTTTGTTAGATATAGCAACTATTTATATAAGTTTCTGATGTTTTATTATATAATTCACTTCATTTCTTTATTAGGATGAATATTTGAAAATGGAAGATGAGGAAATAAATCTTGAACCAATGAGGAATGAATCTTTAAGCTCCACAGATATTCATGTATTCAAATCACTAAATCTCAAGTGTAAAATTGGAATTTTTTTCTGAAAAAAACCTTTATGTTTAAGATGGTTTATAAGAAAGGGGGAAATGTGCTCTTAAATGTAAATAATATAAATGGAGACTGCTAGTACTAATAACTTGAGGCCAGTAGATCATTGTGTAAATTATGTTCTGAAGATGACCCTTATAAAATACGTTAAGTTAGTCAGATTAGGAGTTCAGTTTGATTTTAGGAATTTCAAAATTGACCATAAAAATTTGCTTCAGGTAAGAACCTGTAGATAAGCATCAAGAGGTTTGTTTTTTAGCTGACTGTTTCTGGGAAAATAAGTATGTGAAGTGATGCAGAAAATCCATCTGGACAGCTGGGCCCGGCCTCTTACACGGGTAGGGAGCGCGGATGAACTGTCCACGAGGGTCCCTCCTCATCTCTTTGTCACTCAAAATAGTTTGCTTTCACATGAATGCAAATAACTATTTTTATCATGAAAAGTATTTTAAGCTTATTTGTTATTAATTTTGTATTCAGAATTAGTTACAAATTTTGTATTCAAAATTAGTTACAAATAATTAAAAGCCTATAGGCAAAAACATACTTGTAATGTGGTGTGAGTGAACACCTTTGGAGAGCCTGATTTAACAGGACTGATGTGAGGCTTTAGATCTTACTTCCAACTTTAACTGCTCCCCCAGTTCTGTTTGCTTACTTGACTCAGCTGATGTTGGTGTATCAAAACCAAGAGCAGCTAGTTGTCTTCCTTCAGTTTCTTCCTTAGACTTGGGCTGGCCTTGCTCTGCTTCCCACCAGTGGTTGCGGAAGGTCAGGTGGCATTTCTTGTTTGTCTGGTGCTCCTTTTCCTCCCCACAGTCTGGTAGTCCTCCTCACACTGTGACTCTTGGCCTGGGCCCGCCACAGCCGTGACATTCTGTGCTGCTGTATTCTCCCATGGTCCTTTTGCGATTTCTGTAATTACCCCAGAACAGCCTTTATCTGAAATTTAAATGGGACAGAAATTCCTTGGCTTCTCCCTGTCAATTTTCCCTTCCCCATATGTTATGTACGTATGTATGTTTCGATAATAATAAATCATTTTTAATGGGACTGGCAATGTTACGAAACCAGATGAGGTCAGAAGTTGCTGCCTCGCTACACTGGAACTTGAAGCTTCCTCACTACCAGTGGATAGGGTTTTCCTTATTTTCTTGTGTTCTGATACAGAGTTCAGTGGTCAAATTATAAGATAATAACAGTTAAAATAGTTACTATTTTTACACACTGCAGCTGTGGTAATTGCCTTTTAAATATTGTTTCAATACCCTTGTGAGGACGATAGCATTACCTGTTTCCAGGGGCAGACAAACCTTCTCGTGGTTTTCTAATTTCACCACGGTCATACAGCTAGTGACAAAGGATTCCAAGACACTTTCTCTAGTCTTAGAGTATCTGGCTTCCAGGTTTTCTACAACTAGTGTATGGTCCACCATCGTTGCATCTAATCTAACTAGGCAGAGATGAGGGGTTCTGACGGTCTGGAGAAGAGACTGGGCCTGCGTCTGCTGGTGTGCCCTTGAGCCCCTTGCCTTTTGACTCAGCTGCAGGAGCTCCAGAGTAACAGGTGTGCACCCAGCCCAGTGCATGTTTTGCAAAAACTCCACCCTTAATTTCTTTTCTTTGGAGTGGAAAACATTGTAATTGTGACTTTAATTTTCAAGTCAATGTTGCCCATTTCTCAGCCCCTTATCAGAGACCAAGAATAGCAATATAACAACCAGGACAGATTCGTCTTCCTCTGTGGGAAATCTCATCTCTATAGTGAAATGCTCTTTAAAGTGAGATGATTTTAAAATCAAAAGTAAAGATAGAGAATGTGGAGCTAGAACCAGAGGGCAGCACTGGTGTTGGGTTCTCCGTATGTACATACACAAGTCTTAGAACTGGGACAGTATATTTAAGCCTTTGACTGCATCACCAGAAAAGTAGTAATTTCTCCATGAGAGCATTTGGGGGTTGATGGCCCTTGGAATAAATGACACATGAATGGGACAGACAGGCCTGTGGGTGCACTTGATCTCTTGGCCATTATTCAGTTGAGTGAGGCTTTTAAACACCTCAGCCTAGTGAACAGTGTGAGCCCTCTCCCAGAGTTTCCGGTTGCTGCTGTTTTAAATTTTACTTACTGGTTTTTCTTTTCTTTCTTTCTTTTTCTTTTCTTTCTTTCTTTTTTTTTTTATATGTTGTATGTAGCTTTGGTTAGAAATTTTCGTGGGATGAGAAATGTAATTATTTGGATATTAAAGGGTTGCTTTAGAAATTTGACTATCATTAAGAAGAAGGTTTTAAAGACTGGAATTCCATTGTCTTAGAAGAAGTAAGAAATATTTATTGATTCCCAAATGGAGCTGGAGAAACTTTCCCTCTTTAGAAGGCTGTGAATGACTCAGCGAGAGCTCTGGTGAGCTTGGCTGAACCGAGCTGCTAATAGTTATTTAATGTTATTCGTCAGTGTGAATGAATCGCCGTAGATTTCCTTTTAATCTCTTTGAATTGCAGGCTCATAAACCTCTCTGACGAGCCCTGCCAGTGTTGTCTTAGATCCCACTGTTGAGACAATGGAGCCACAGAATTCTTTCACCTCTTGTTGTCAGACAAACCCAATAGAATGCCAGGTCAGAAGGGCCCATACTTGTAAAGATTGAAAGATTCTTTTTCAAGTAAGCACATAAATTATGTGATTTTATCATTAATTCCTTAGGGATCTCTCTCTAACTATAAGGCCCTGCTTTTGATACATAAAAGTAAAATTGGAAGGTGGGGGGTTGGGGATTGTCTTGTCTCATTTGGCTAAGCTTGTCAGTATGCCACAGTGTGAACAGACCTTCATATTCCTAGATAATCAAAAGAGTTGAACCCATTTTCCAATAAAGAATCAAATTGTGCAGTCACTGCACTCAAAATAGAGTAAGCACACCAAAGCCAGCAGTGTGTTCTTACAAGTGGCTATGGGTTGTTTTGTCCTTTGGGGGTTTTGTTTCTTTCCTCTGTTTTTGTTGTTGCTTTATGTTTCTTTTTTTTTTTCAAATAGTTATTGCCATTATGTAGGGAAAAAGGGATTCAATTTTAAAATCTTGGATTTAAAGTGTGTTTCTTTTCTCGATGTTAGTAGTGTCATGTTTTCACAGGAACACTTTGAGGTGGGGTTTGCATTTCTAGTCTGCTTACTAAAAGACGTCATTGCAAGGAACAAAATTGTGTGTGTGTGTGTGTATGTGTGTGTGCGCGCGCGTGTGCACGTGTGTGTGCGAGAGAGAGAGACAGAGAGACAGAGAGAGAGAGAGAGAGAGAGAGAGAGAGAGATTGCAAAAGAAAACAAGCACATCTGTTTTGAAGATGCCGTGCCTGATTACTACAGAATTATCAGACCGCTTTGCTTTCAGGGCTCCTGCAAGTGGCTTTAGTAGACAGGGAAGAATTAAGATTTTAATTACAACCACAGTGGTGGACAAGCAGAGATCATTGTTTTAAAAGAAAGAAAGAAAAACACGCTGATTTGCTTGTACTCCTTCCTTATAATTGTAGTGGGGGTTGGGGTGGTAGGGTGGAATTTGCTGTTGCCCTATCCTTGGACACCTGCCCTCAACAAAGGATCGCGGTGACCCCCCACTGCCCACATTTAGATTCACCTTTTACTTTTCCTGTCCCGGGTCTGCTCATTATGCGGTCCTCCAGGGATCCAATTTTCCCCTAAGCTAATCACCCCAGCCTTTTCAGAAGTTGTTAGATTATTGTCTTTTCAAAGGACAATCACTTTTCTTAAAGAAAAAAAAACCTTATTTCTAATTTTAAAAATGGGACCACTAGAATTTCGGACACACTGCTTTTAAAACCTTTCTGTTGTTGCATGTGTATGTGCAGAGAGGTGCAGAAATCTCATGTCACCAGAAGCACACCAATTTAACATTTATATATATATGTGGCACATACCTATAATCCCAGCACTTGGGAGGCAGAGGCAGGTCGATTTCAGTGAACTCAAGGCCAGCCTGATCTACATAGTAAGTGTTAAGATAGCCAGGGCTATGTAAAGAGGCCCTGTCTCAAAGAGGGGAAGAAAGGAAAGAGCAAGTCAAGTAGGCATGGTGGCTCTTCCCTATAATTTCAACATTCAGGAGACAGAAAGACTGCCATGAATTCAAGGCCAGCATAAGCTACATATAGTATGTTCAAGTGTGGCCTGGACTATAAAGTAAGACCTGGTCTTCTCAGGGGGTGGGGGGAAAAGGGAGGAAGAAGCTAGAACAGGTAAGCAAATATACTTTGTATAGGATATGCAAAGTAAGTTTGTTTAGGAACTGCTTAGCATACTATAAATTATTTATAAGCTATTCAGTGGGCATAGATAGATGGAAGAGCTATCTCGACCACAAGAGAAAGTCTGTGTCTTGATTTTAATAGACTGTTGGTACCCAGTAAATATGATGTAGTATACTATTTGACATAGTTTAGTAGGAAACTATGGGAGGTTGAAAATATTGTATAATCTCTTCATTTCTTTTTAAGTCGTGTAACTGACCAATCATTCTGAGCGGGTAGTGATTACGTATAACTAAGTTGCTGGCATGCAGACACAGAACAAAGTGAGAAAGCCAACGACGCTTGGAGTCAGGGAAGTTGCTGAATTTTAGTAACGGGCTCTTTTTTTCTTAAGCATTAACTTCTAAAAGAACAATAGACACATACAGGAATACAGAAATAAGGTTTTCCATCAGTGGTTGCTTTCTTTGCTCAAAGTCTATGTGCTTTAAGTGAGATTTCATGCTTCTACTACCCAGACCATACTCTTATTATATTTAGATATATTCATGGCTTAGACCCTCAATCTGTAGAGGCATTCTTTGGCCCAGGAAATAGCAAAAGATGCACAGAACACAGCTGTGCTGTGGGATTACCAAAGTAGTAAAGTCCCCTCTCTTTTGTTTCTCTTTACTCTTTTGCCAGCAGATGAGCAACAGCCCCCTGTGTTTGTAGAGCTTTGCTCTTTACAGCACCTCTGGCCTGATCTCATTTGATTTGAAAAATACCCATTAGTCTGCTTGAGCTGCCCTAACAAAACACTGTAGACCGCGTAGCTGAGCAGAATTTATTTCTCATGGTTCTGGAGGCTGAAAAGTTCAAGATCAAGGTGTTGGTCAGTTCTATTCCTTATGCGGCCTGTTCTTCTGGCTTGCTATTTTTTCTTTTATGAACTTTCTTCTATACCTGGTGGACATGGACTAAAAGCTCTCTGCCTCTGTGCTGATGTCAAAAGCATTAAGCTAGTTTGAAAACAGTGCATAATATGGGTTTGAATGGAGATGCATTATGAGAATTCCTCATTATCAAATTGTCTCATTTTGTATTCTACAGAAGCTGAACTAAGAAGTATGGGGCCAGTGGACACACAAGTCTACCTTGAAGAAATGTCCTGGAACAAAGGTTGGATTTTAGTTTATTTTGTTGTATCCACACTGAAGAGAAATATTAGGGTTTATATTTATTTATATTATCTATCTATATCTATCTATCTATCTATCTATCTATCTATCTATCTATCTATCTATCTATCTATAGAGAGCTTTACCTTTCTACATACATCTTTGTTGGGCCTGCTATTATCAACTTTGCTTATTGAGCTATTATATGACCCATTTCTCATTATTTTCTATTCCAATAAGTATATAAATGTTTTTTTTCATTTTTTTACTGCTTTAATTTTTGCATTATTATCTGTAATAAGGTTAAAGAAAAAATTTAAAATTATAATATTCTTCATGCTGACAAAGTAAGTTCCTGTCAGAATTTCTTTTTGCCCTATATGGGATCAGAAACTGATACGAGAGGCCTCTTAATGTTCAGGCCTTCTGCTCAAAAAAAAAAAAAAACCAACCCCCCCCCCCCAAAAAAAGAGCTTGCTGTTTTTCTTTTCCCTCTCTTTCACTGTCTGCTTTTATCTGAGCCAAGGCCTCTGTGTAGCCTGATCTCAATCATCTGAAAATAGCTGTTAGCTCAGAATGACCTTGAGCTTCTGAAAGCCAGGACTGCAGGCACGAGCCACCACACACTGTTATGCTAGGGCTTTCCTAACACTATCTGTTTGATTGTCCTTAAGAAAAATCTCTTGCTCCCCTTGCCTTCCATAAAGTCATGTCTTCTTTCCATTGTCTTTTACTAGAATTTTAAAATTGCATTAACCAATATAATTCCCACATTCTTCTGTTCTTTGAAATTGTTCTGATTGCACATTATTAAATTAGGAAACACCACTTATTAAGTGGAAGCCGTGACCATTATACTTCAGTACTTCTCTGGGAATATACAATTACTAGTTCTTAGAATTTTGTGTCTACTCTTAACTCTGTCAGTTCGTTTTTCAGCTTAGGGTTCCGTTCCCTTCAAGGCTAATAGAAACTCACTAATGAATATAGTGCTGTTATAGACACGCCATTCTTCTTGAAACCAAGCTTCATTTTTCATGGCAAATTCTTTACATAGTAATCTATGAAGAGAGCACAAGCATTACTGACTTAGAAGAGGAATCGTGTCTTTGCCTAGAGAACCACTCTGTGTTTAGCCACCCAAGTGAAATTCCGGGGTATGCTCATATGTACTATGAATAACCAGAGTTCTGTGTCTTTCTTGTAATAAGAGGAGGGATAACTTCTGTGGAAGCAAGAGTGGTCTGTTCTTCATTGCTAACTTCTGGAGAGACACACTAGGATGTAATAATTATTTGAGATTTGTCCAACTAAATATATTTTTTAAAAAAATATACTTTGGGGGCAGGAGTATATATACTCTTGGCTTGCATTTAGATGTTTCACTGGTTCAGAGCACTGGCCGCTTTTGCAGAAGACATGGGTTCAATTCCCAGTACCCATGTGGCAGTTCACAGGTGTCTGTGTTCCCGTTCCAGGGTATTTAGCACCCTCTTCTGACTCCTGCTGGCACTGCACACATGTGGTACACAGACATTCATGCAGACAGAATATCCATCTATACATAAACAAATTTAATTTTCTTTCTTTCTTTTTCTTTTTTTTCGGGGGGGGTTGTTTCTCAAGACAGGGTTTCTCTGTCTACCAGCCCTGGCTGTCCCAGAACTCCCTCTGTAGACCACGCTGGCCTCAAATGCCTGCCTCTGCCTCCCAAGTGCTGGGATTAAAAAACGTGCACTACCATAGACTGGTTACAAATTTAATTTTTTAAAAAATATAGTTTGAGTCCTTATTAATCATTAGATGTTTATTTGCTCATTAAAAATTAGTTCTTGATGTAGTTTATACTTTGCTTGCTAATGTTGTCTAATAGCATGACATTATTAAAAGCTGATTTTTGTAATTTTTTCATTGATATTTGAGCATTTTGATTATGTAGTTTTAAGATTTTATTTAATTTTCTTTTCTTTTTTTTTTTTTTAAAGATTTATTTACTTATTTATTATGTACACAGTATTCAGCCTCCATGTCTGCCTGCAGGCCAGAAGAGGGCACTAGATCTCATTACAGATGGTTCTGAGCCACCATGTGGTTGCTGGGAATTGAACTCAGGACCTCTGGAAGAGCAAGCAGCGCTCTTAACCTCTGAGCCATCTCTCCAGCCCTTCTTTTGTTTTCTTAAGGGAGGGTCTCATGTAATCCATATTAGTGTCAAACTGGTAAGACAGAGGTGGAAAACCCTGAACTCCTGATCCTCCCGCTCTCTTCTGTCAAGTGTCAGAATTACAGACATGTCTCACCATGCCCAGTCTAAAATTTTATTTTAAATTCAAAACATGGATTGGTGGTTTAGTCAATAAATACATGGATTCTCTGATACAAGTGGAAATTCCCACATAGTAAAGCCAGTACAGAAAAGGGGATCACACCAAGAATTGTCAGAAGGATGTCTTCCCCTGGGTCATTGTGGGAGGAGGTGCACTTGCCCACATGCAGGCCACAGGTTAATGGTAGAATGTTCTCTCAGTTGCTTCTCCACATTATTTTTTGAGTCTTTTCACTGAGTCCAGTTCTCCGATTGGCTAACCTGTGTCTACGTGTTTCCACTTTCTCCTGATGCACCAATACAGGGGTTATAGGTATGTGCAAACCACAGCTGGCCTTTATGTGGGTGCTGGGGATTAAACTCAAATCCTCCTGGGATGCAGGAAGCACTCTACCCACTTGGTTATTTCCAAAGCCTCTCCCAAAATCATCTTTCTAGTAAAAACATCAACAGAACCCTAGCCGTGGACAATGAATCAATAAGAAGCATAGTTATATGCATAATCTTCGATAGCTCAGCCTGGGGCTATGGCACATTGCTACAGTGCTTACCTAACATGCATGAGGCCCTTGATTAATCCCCATTACTGCCAAGAGGAGACAGGGGATGATTAAAACAGAGTATCTTTGGTACTCACTTAAATTAAGTTATAAAGATGGACATTATTCTTACCCTCCTGAGAAAAATGAGCAATATCTGTATGAAGTCTGGATTCTGACAGGAGTATTAAAAACTAATATAGGTTTGAAACTAACTATATGGTTAGAAAAAAAGCAGTATTAGCATATGAAGCTAATAAAGGTCTATCAGGAGGGCAGTTTTAATCCTTCAGGGTCATTTTCCCAATGGCCTGGGTGGTGAAGATCCAACAAAGGAGAAGTCGTGAGTGTGCACATGAGAGACATGGCCCAGCAGTGCATTTTCTTATGCTGAAAACATGTCTCTGGAAATACTGGGACACTGGAGCTAAGCTTTGCATGGTGATTTTGATGACATCTAAAATGGTTTATATAAAAATACTGCATTAAGACTTCAGTGAAGATAAGAAATTTCAGCAAGATGTGAAGATGAACTCCCAGATGGCCCATGGTGCCTTCTGTACCACTTATGAAATGTGTCACCTCAGATTGCTTGTGTTCATTGAGGTAGTGTTGCTTGCGGGAAGGGCTGCTTGTTCTTCCCAGCCGCCCGGCTAGCTTACACCCAAAATCATACAGAAACCATATTAATTAAATTAATGCTTGGCCCATTAGTTCTAGCTTCTTATTGGGTAACTCTTAATTTAACCCATTTTTATTAATCTGTGTATCACCATGTAGCAGTGGCTTACCAGGTAAAATTCCCAGCACCTGTCTCTGGTGGCTCCATGGTGTTCCTGACTCTGCCTCCTTTCTAAGCATGCCATTTAGTCCCCTCCCCCCACTCCCCGCCTACCTAAGTTCTGTCCTATCAACAGGCCAAAGCAGTTTCTTTATTCATAATGTTAATCGCAGCACACAGAGGGGACTCCCACATCAAGGTAGTAAAGGTATGTGTTGTGGGAACTTACTTTAGGATACCTAATGGCATATATATAATTTTATATGGATTATGTTATATAATATATATAATATTTATACAATAAATATATATGCCAAGAAAGAAAGAAAGAGAGAGAGAGAGAGAGAGAGAGAGAGAGAGAGAGAGAGAGAGAGAGAGAGAAAGAAAGAAAGAAAAGTCCAGTAGCAAAGCCAGGTATGGTGGCTTCTTTACTTTTTGAGACAGGGTCTCACTATGTACATCTGGCTGTCATGGAGCTTACTATGTATACCAGGCTGGCTTCAAACTCACTGAGACCCACCTGCCTCTGTTTCCCAAGTACTAGAATTAAAAGCTTGGGTCACCACAACCTGTCATCCCAACACTTAGGAAGCTAAGACAGGAATATTGCAGAGTTCAAGGCTATTCAGTAAGACCCTGTCTCAAACAAACCAAAAATAGATGAACAAACAACCAACCAACTAAATAAATAAATGGAAGAAGACAGCAAGAGCAAAAAGGAAAAGAGAAAAGAAGGCTTGACAGATCTGAGCCCTGCACGGTGGAAGAACCAACACATGTACTTTATCTTCTCACCTCTGCACATGGCATGGCACATGCACAATGAATAATATCAGTAATAATAATAAATTTTAAAGAAAAGCAATTTTAGATAATCAACTACTGACTTTGAAACATGCTATATATATGCTGGTTTAAACAGGGGAGACATTTACATTATTTTTCTTTTGGTTTATTGAGATCGGGTTTCCTTGTGTAGCCTTGGCTGTCCTGGAACTCACTTTGTAAACCAAGCCGTGAACTCAGAGATCCACCTGCCTCTGCCTCCAGAGCGCTGGGAGTAAAGCCATGTACAACCATGTGCAACCATGTACAACCATGCCCGCTGATATTTGCATTTCTAAGTTCGAAATGAAATTATTTTCTGTTTATGGAGAAAACACACACTGTGATAAAGGATAAAAAGTGAGAAGAGATTTAGGTTTTCCTTTTGGATATGACAGTTCATAAAGTTGGCTTCATTGCCCATTTTTCCAAGACTGCATTTTATACAGCGGAAGCACAAGTCAGCTGAATCTTATTTTTGCCTCTCCCTCCCTCCTTCCGCAGAGTGAGCTCTAGATGTAGTGGACTTTGAGCGTCAGCTGTAGCGTCCTGTGCCCACTGGAACGTCATTTGTCTCTGTAAGTTGTGGGCGCAGTGAAGTCAATCCTGACCTGCTGAGTTCTGAGAACTATGATACTTCCCAGAGAGTGAACTAGAGCAGCACTGGGTTCAGAGGTTTGCATTCAGAGGACAGACAGTAGCATCTACACTTCCCATCTCCACCACTACCAGCAGGTGTGCAGCTACATGCCTGCAATTCTGGCACCCAGAGGCTGGGTCAGGATCACTAGAGTTCAAGGCCATCCTATGCTACATAGCATAACTGGCTTTACAAATAAAATTTAAGGATCTGGCAAAAGGGTTCAGCAAATAACGGCAGTTGTTGTCAAGCCTGACAACCTGAGTTGTCCCCGAACCCACAGGCTGGAAGGGGAGAACTGGCTCCCACAAGTTGTTCTCTGACCTTCATACCCATACCGTGTCATAAGGATATGAATGTATACGTGTATACATACACACAAACACAAATGTAATACACTTTAAAAGTACAAAGTAAAATTTAAAAATCATGTTATCAGTTGTACTTTTTGTATGTAATATTCCTATGGTACTTAAATTTTAACTACAAAGCAAACAGTTATATAACTCATAGGAAAAATCAAACAAAAGCAAACACTTCATATAGTATTGTATTTGAGTCACCTGATTGTAGAATGACATGAACAGCTTGAGTTAGCCCCCTTCTCCAGGAGAGACTTCAAGTACTGTGCCCCTTTTATCCTCACTGGAACATCTTAAATGATGTATATAAAATTTGCAGAATTCTTAAGAAAACTAAAAATTTCAAAGATTATTCTCAGCATCCTTTGCTCTATCCCCATCCGTGAATACTGAATACAGTGAACCAGTCTATCACCACAATTGACAGAGACTGTTTAATAATAGATAAGTATGGAAAGACTGTTCCTGTGCGAGAGAATCTTTCCAGCTCTCTTTTAAACTGATTTTTATCTGTGCCTGGCTTCTTTGTTTCATTTTACAGTTCTGGATCATGTTCTATATTTTGAATAGTTTTAGCAAAGTAGATGACTGTAAACATTTGAGGCATTATTCCTGTTTTCTTTTCAGATGATGGGTCTTTCTCTCTGACCTGCCGATGTGGGGGAAAATACACTGTCTCCAAGGATGAAGTGGAAGAAGTGAACTTAATTTCTTGTGATACGTGTTCACTGATTGTGGAACTTCTTCATCAGCACTGAACCGCGCATTCCTACAATCCTTTAACTAAGTCAGCATGGTCCAGAGGCCACTTGGACTTCAGGGAAACAGATGCTTTCTTACTACATGTATAAATTGCCAAGATAATATAAGATCTTCAAGCAAAGGCCCTTTAGATTAACAAATTAATTCAGTATTATATATATATATATATTTACAGGATATCACAAAAAGGACTTGGATTATATTTCTGAATTTTTATCTAACTTTTGTTTTCTCCTTGGTACAAAATAATAAAGTATTTATTTTTATATAGTTTATGTTTTTATTTTTTACAGTTTATTCTTTATAGTTACTAAGGGTTTTGTTTTTTTTGTTTTAATCTTTACAATGCGTGTGCTTGTGTGCCTGTGTGTGAGGAGCTGATTTTTCTCTTCTTTCCCCATGTGGGTCCCAGAGGTCATATCTGGGTCTTCAGCCTCGTGGTGAGTGCCTTTACCTGCTGGACCATCTTGCTGTCTCTAATTAGGAAGCTGATGTAGAAGATAGTGCTCTGAGTCACTGAAGTTGTAGCCTATTGTGTATCTATCTCACATTCACAGGCATTTACATAAGATTAGGATTTTGTGAACAAAGTATGAGCCCAGCTCTGCCCTACACAAGGCTGGCTATGACCACTCAGATGTTATTTGAAAGCCGGTAAAGAAGACCAAGTGTTAGAAAAGGTGACTCTAATCCTGGCCCTGGGTGTCTAAAGCTCGTTAACAGCTTATCTTAACTTCAGATGGAAATTAGGAAGAGAAAACTTGAAAAACTTGACATTCAGATTGGACTTTTAATTGCCTCCATTTAGGACTAAGGAGCCATTCCTTTCCTCAGTTTATAGTGAGTGCTCACTGACTGAACAGACTCCAGATGTCATTCCTGGGTGGCCTCTTTCACATAACATTTTGTTTACAGTGTACATCAGAATGCACGTGACAAACACCGAGGCCCTACGGAGCACCTTTGATTTCTGTCTAACTCTTGGTGCTGTCAGAACACAGACTGGGAATGCATAGTCTCAGACTTCGGTGGAGACAGCTGACATATGAGGCACACTTGAGAACAGACTGCTGTCAGTGTACAAGCACCACCAAAATTCAAATATGAGGTTAAGATTTCTCATCCAAGATATTCTGACATCATAAAATCAGAAGGAAAACTTGTTTGGGATTTTTATCCAAATACTTTCAGTTATTGTATATTGCAGAATGTGATGTTTACTCTTAAAAACAAAAATAAAACTGAGTAGCAAATAGTTTATTTGTAAGTTCATGGTTTCAACTGCAGTAATAAATTCATTTGAATAGGAGACAATAATCAAGTCAAAAAAGTAAATGCTTGCTAATCATCAGAAAATCTGTGGCCATTTGGGCTGTCACGCAGAAATCCAAAATCACTGAAAGGCCAAATCTGTAAAATGAAAAACAGTGGAAGATAATTAATGAAACTTCTTTATCATCTTGATGTTCTCTTTTCCTATTCTGTGAGATAATACAGTGCATTTTCTTCATAGGCTACTCTGAAAATAAACTTCTGTATGTAGCCTGGAACATCCAAACATAGTACCAGAAACCATGTTTGTTTCGTGTATCCGTATAGGTTTGTGAAGTCCTGTCTTCTTTTACCATTCTCAAATAAGTTACACTACCAGCCTATGGTACCTGATACTTTAAAAAAGCTGTTTGAACGTGGCATTTGTTTAGGTAAAAAAGAATTCTAGTCAGGTGGTGGTGGCGCACGCCTTTAATCCCAGCACTTGGGAGACAGAGGCAGGTGGATCTCTGTGAGTTCAAGGCCAGCCTGGTCTACAAGAGCTAGTTTCCAGGACAGGCTCCAAAGTTACAGAGAAACCCCATTTCGAACCTCCCCTCGCCTCCCAAGAAGAATTCTGAACATTATATACTTGCCTTTTGATAAAGGAAGAGCAGATGTGGTGACACACACCTGTAATCCACACCCATGACACTAACACTTATAAGACAGAGACAGGGTGGAGAGTTGAAGGCCAGCCTGGAATACAGAATAAGATTCTGTCTCACAACAAAATTACATCAGTCAATAATGGAGGAACCACCGAAGATTGGGCAACGTCAACCAAGGCATGTATATTCATTATATGCCTGCCTATGGTTTGCTGTATTTGATGAGGTCCACCTGCATCCCAAGTAGACCAAGCCTGGGCTGCTGTTGTAGAAATACTCGTTGAAATGCCAAGATCTGACTATGGCTGTAAAAGTCACATGACAGAATTTGATTTCTATAAACTCAAAGGCTCCCCAGGCTACCACTAGTTTAGTTTGGATATTATTCTAAAACCTTCTGTTATTTCCCATAGGAGCAGGAAGGGGCGAGGATACTATTTTGTCCATAGCTCTTAAAAAATGGTCATCAAATGTAGTCACTGCACCAGTTAAGTCAACTTAGCAGCTCATGGATTTCAAAGTTCACTCCGAGAGAACCACCCCTTGACCCAGAGAATAAAACTGGCATTTCAGGCATTAAAGCACACCTTAAAGAAGATCCGTCCTCGTATTAGCCCGTATGGGATAGGGCCGTAGTACCTGGAGTCTGTAGAATTCTCTAAGTTGTCACCTTCTAACCAAACATGACCTGTTGGCACCTGCAATTAGTAAAAACAATCAGGCCCTTTTTAGAAACACGAAAACCTCAACAGAGGACCTACTACTAAAAGTACGTCCTTAAAGGCCCAGCACTGTGGTGTGAACCTAGTATCCCTCACATTCAGGAGACTAAAGTAGGGGTCATAACTTCAAAGATAGCTTGGGCTACACAAACACTATGTAAAAAAGACTATATTTGGAAGTAGAGCATATATCCTAAAGTCTTCCTTTA
>NW_004949096.1:1223835-1228568 GCF_000317375.1 Microtus ochrogaster | reverse complement strand
TACAAAATCTCTTTATTATATGGTTCCCAAACATTAGTTTGTAGAAACCTCAAACTAAGGTTGTAAGAAATGAAAACACTGTGGCAGTGTCATTAATTTAATAGACTTCAAAAGAGGTCATTAGGCTGCTGACTGAAAATGTGCCCTCCTGTTGTAATAACAGCATAAGCAGGGCAGCCAGTCAGCAACATCCCGAGGCCAGTTCCAAGGCCAGACCCATTAGAACGCTCATGATGAACTAAGTGGTAATGGATTGTGACATCAATTATGGATAATCTCATCATTTTATTGCAGTGGGCTTGTCAGAGTTCTAATTAAGACCCCTGTCCTGCCTTTGTACAGGCTATATCGTCACTGCCTTATATGTTGATAATAACCATCAAGAACCAGAAGGACCTATTATAAAACCATCAATTGCAAATTAATGACAGTGACCTTCTAATAAAATAAAAAGATAACTTCTTTATATAAACTGGTGTAAAGTTTAAGTGTTTGCTCAATTAAGAAGGTGATACCTCTCAAAAATGCATTCCTTCTATACGAGACATTCCCCCACTAATATCAATTCAATGTAAACTTAGTGCTTTCTGGCAGCAATCTGTAAACCACCTTTTTATGCTATTATTTTATAGTTTTTGTTATGCAGGAAAAGTTGATTCATTAACCAGACTAAAGCAATATATTGGGAAGACTGCATTACTTTTGGTAGGGCTTAATAGGATGTCCAGTGTAATTTTATTTTTTGTATCACATTTTTTTTGTATATTCTTACAAGCATTTACATTTTAATTTCATTTTCATAAGATTATATTTCTGGGATATCTTGATTGAAGGAACTAGTTTCAGGTGCTAGAGGTACTAACATGTCTAGTACCTATACCATAAACTGATTGACAAGGCAATTAAGTGTAATATGGCTAAGTAGAAAAGTGAGCTACCTCCGTAGAATGCTTTTGTATATCTCTTTTCACTGTTTATGACAAAATAAACAAGCAGGTATTAATGTTATGATTTCAATTTTTGTTATTACTTTCTGTTACCCTTGTCATTAAATTTTTGTCAACCTAATTGTAAGAAATAGTACCTTTGCATTTTTATTTGCTTTTGTCTTCCTTTCAAAAAAATGACTTCTACGTGTGTATGTGTGCGTGCGTGCGTGCGTGCGTGCGTGCGTACGCGCGCCTGCCAAGGAGTGCCTATGGAGGTTGAGGGACAACTTGAAAGAGTCAGTCAGTGCTGTTTTTCCACCTTGTGAATTATAAGAATTGAGCTCAGATCACTGCATCAGGATGGAGGCAGATACTCTCCCCTCTGCAATTTTGAGTGAGGCCAAATCTCTTTTTATGTATTTAGACGACAATGTAAGGCCTCTGGCTGTAGCTTAGGGGCAGAGTACTGCCTAGCATATATGAGACACTGCATTCATTCCCCAACACCCTCCCCGTCAATAAACAAGCCAAGAAAAACAAACAAACAAAGGAACTACAAAGCTCTTTGCTATGTCACTGATACTGTGGAAGTGTTTCTGTGCTTCCCACTACATTTTTTTGGTTTAACTGGCAGAAGGTTATTCTAGACATTTGTTTCCTGGTTGTATTTCATTCAGTTCAGCAGTGTTTGCCCCTCCTTTGCATACAATGGTCCTCATGACCTCAGCTTTCCTGCCAACCTCCAAGTGTTTCTCCTGTAATATAATATAGACCTGCCTATATTAGCGGGCTGTGATCTCTCACAATGTTTGTAGTTTTTACAGCATGTTCCACATGATTATAGATTTATATATTAAATATTTACCTCTTACCCGTATGTTGCTTCTTATTTTATTTTATAAACATGTGAGTTCAATTCCATAAAGCACCTCAACCAGAGTGGGGCCTCTAGTATTTGCTAGAGGTAAGTAGACCTTCCTTTCATGCAGAATGACCTGCTTTTGTCGTAGCTGTAACATGTTTCTTTGGAAATAGACAAAGAAAATGCAATCTATGGGATAATACAATTACAGAAAATAGTCTTCTAGAAGAAACAGAGGGCTGGAGATGTTATTCAGGTTAGAGCTGCTCTGACAGAAGACACAGTTTTGAATCCTAGCACCCACATCTGCTCATCACTATTTGTAACTCCAGATTCAGGGATCCAATGCCCTCTTCTGGCCTCCATGAGCTCCAGGCATGTACATGGCGCATAGACATGCATGCAGGCAAAACACTCACACAAAATAATAGAAATAGCTAATTAAAAAAGAAACCCAGCCCATAGCTCCAGGAGCCTTTGGAAGGATGTGATCTGGGCCCACAAGGGATGGCATAAAAGAGGAACAAGAAAACAATGCATGCTTTATTTCATGTGATCTTTTAGAACATTCTATTGTGAACACACTGTTACTGATGTTAAAGAAAAAGGAGCGGCCTATATGTGACGTGCTGGCTCCTGTTTGTCCAATTCTCACATAGCTACTGCACATGCATCTATTTTTTTTAAAATATTTATTTATTTATTATGTATACAATGTTCTGTCTGTGTGTATCCCTGCAGGCCAGAAGAGGGCACCAGACCTCATTACAGATGGTTGTGAGCCACCATGTGGTTGCTGGGAATTGAACTCAGGACCTTTGGAAGAGCAGGCAATGCTCTTAACTGCTGAGCCATCTCTCCAGCCCCACATGCATCTATTTATAGTAGGGAATAATCTCAGACTCGATGCTTCATGGAACATAGATGACCCAGGAGACAATCTCATTACTCCTGTACCCTTTAATCCAAGAGCATCTCTTATGAAAGGAAAATCCCTTAAGTATGGATCTTTTATCTTGACACACTCAGATACTTTAAATAGTATGTTTGTAGGATATATACAATTATATTTTATTGATATATATTCATTGTACATAGTGTTAGATTTCCTATGGATAATTTCTTTCAAGCATATTAATAAACTTTGATCATATCTGCTCTTCCTCTCCACTCCTGAAATTCCTCCCCCTGCATACTACTCTTCTCCCTTCTATAGTCTCCCTTTTATTTTCATGCCAAACTTGTTTATACACATATGCATATGTGACATAAGAGCATATACAGAGTTTTATGCATGTATAAATAAATTTAGGACCACAATTAAGAAAAAATACAATATTTGTCTTCATGCATTAGACTTATGTCAATATAACCATCCCCACTTGCATACATTTCCCCAGCAAATGAATTTATTCTTCCATACCGGAATATAACTGTATTGTGTATATACACTGTTCTTTACACATGCAGCTCTTGACAGATGCAGAGGCTTATTCTATTAACTTGGCTATTGTGAACTGTGATGCAACACACATGGATGTAGTAGGTTGTCTCAGGGTGCTTTAGGATAAATAGGATCGCTGGATCATGTTATAGTCCTATTTCTAGCTCTTTGAAGAGACTTCCATTATGATTTGAATAGCTGCTAGTCCAATCTACATTTCTATCAGCAGTATAAAAATGGTCCTACATCCTTGCCAATATTTGTTTTTTGTTTGTTTGTTTTCTTAATGATAACCATCCTAACTGGGGTGAGAGGGGAACTCAATGAAGTTTTAATATCTGTTTCCGTAGTGGCTAAAGATGTTAAACAATTTATCATGTTGATTGGCCATTTCCACTTCATTTTTTGAAGATTGTCTCTTCATTTTATTAGCTCATTATTGATTGGGTTATCTGTTTTAATAGTTTTTGAGACTTTAAAAATATATTTTAGATATTCTCTGTCATATGTATAGCTACCAGATTTTATCTCATTTTGTAGTCTGTCTCTTCACTTGGGTATTTTGTTGTTTAAAAATGTTTTTTAACATCATGCAGTCCCACTTGTTAGCTCTTGATAATTATTACCTGACTTCCTGGAGTCTGTTTTAGAATGACCTTTTCCATACCTGTATCTTCAAGCATTTTTTTTTCACTAATACTTTCCAAACCTCAGGTCTTACATGAAGAACTTTAATGCATTGTGAACTGACTATTGTGCAGGAGATGGGGTTATCAAGCATTTTCAGGGGGCTTGGGTAATCTAGCATTGTTCTTGTGCAAATGGCTACCCAGTTTTCCCAATACCACTTTTTTTTTTTTGGAAAAAAAAATGCTTTTGGTATTTTAGTAAAAAGAAGTAATTAAATAAAAATCAGGTGGTTATAGGTGCATGGGTTTGGAACTTGGTCCTCTCTTGTATCCCACTAATCTCCATGTCTGTCTTTGAACCGGTACCATGCTCAGTTTGCCAATATGGTTCTGCATCAACTTGAAATAGGTGGTGTAGTAACTTCCAGCACTGTTCTTTTTGCTCATGTTTGCCTAGACTACTGAGGAAATTGTTTCTATATGAATTACAAGGTTACCTTTTATGTTTCTGTAAAAAAGAAAAAAAAATCACAATTCTGATGGAGATTGCTTTTCTGTGCTGATCCATGAGAATGGGAAGCTTGTTCATCATATTCCTTTTTCCTCAATGCACTCAGGAATTTGAATTTTTCAGTGTAAAATTCTTTAAGTATCTTGGTTAAGACCATTACTAAGTATTTCAGTAGATGTTGGTTGTTTGTAGTTTTTGTTTCTAAAGCTGTTTTCAATAGGACTAATTTTCTGATTTCTGTTTTCGGCAACTTCCTTATTAGTAATCAGAAAAGCTACTGATTTTAAAATGTTTTGTATTTATGCATACAATTTCAATGGGGCCATAATGTCTACAAGTGTGGTACTGAGTTCATTTT